>NC_071978.1:8265276-8439909 GCF_026283585.1 Hylaeus volcanicus | reverse complement strand
ATATATATATATATATATATATATATATCGTAGAATTAATAGTGTTTAAATTATAAAATACTACAAAAGGAAAAGGTACACCTTAATTTTTTATACCTAGAATAATTTACTAAATCAAATTCAACCAAAAACACTGATCGTTCTGTTAACTAGAAAAAAATATTATACTGCATTTCTGTTAACACATCCATTTCCCTCACATATTCATACAAATTACTCACATCGAAAAACACCATCTTCCAAACCATTTAACGTTTATTTGGGACGTTCTCCAACATAATGAACCATCTCCGAGATATTCGAGGGGATCGATTTAAACGGGACACCCTAGTACTGTCCACGGGTGGAGCTCCTTGCAGCACATCGGATCCTCCTCCTTCATGCTCCGTATTGTGTTCGTTCTTGTTCTTATCCAGCATTGCCCAATATTGATCATTAGCCGTGGTGACACAGCTTTAGATAGGATCCGAGCCATCGACTTCGCCAACAGTGCACGAGAGTTCCTAAATGGTCGTTCCAGTCAAGCATTGACCGTACCCATAGCAGTTTAACTCCACTGATCGGACGAGGACTATAATAGTCCTTTCTGTGTGCGCTTCCCCCTGCCGTTGACTATTGTTATCCTAAAGGGCGCGTGCATCTAACCCGACATCAACCTGGCAGAGCATCGTCCTATTCAGTCTACACGTACACAATTGGACACATTCCGATGGTTTCATTCCGCAGCAGTTTTCAAGACGTCCAATTGAAAATAACGACAGCTCTAGCGAGGCCTTGTTAGTTTTTTCAACGGATTTCGAGACCGTATACGCGTCTATGCAAATATATATTAGAGAGATCATTAATGAATAAAACAAGAGTGGGGCTAAGACGAGAGCCTCGAGGATCGCTCGAGACGACCTTAATTGGCGAAGAAAGTGAGTCTAAAGTGCGGACAATTTGTGTCCAATTACAATAGATTTACAACTCTCGAGCCAGGGCGAAACATGTTACTCTAACAGCCGGGGAAAGCTCATTTTGATTCCAAAGTACCACGATTCGTAGCATGAAAAGTTGTATCATCGTTCCACTGTGCCGGGAGAGCTACGAGGTTACTGCGGGAAGATACAGCTCGATTGTTTTTGCTGCATCGGTTAGCAACTCGTTGGAAATTTTCGATAGTTGGACGAACTTTTGCTTGAATGGAGGTGGAGAGAATATTCAATCAAACTTTCCTATTCGTTTTCTTTGAGAGTTCTTAACCTTTTGTGTTATTGATACCATTTAGAGGCTGCTTGAACCTAGTCACACTTTGAATGATGATAATCCCGAACATTACAAGATAGGTCTCGTTGAATCATTTAACGGCAGAGTTCTTTTTTCAAATTGAAATATTTTGCAGTATATGTGAAAATAGGGTAGGTTTAAGTCATTGTTTAGATACTTTCGAAATGTTTACAAAATGTAGTCAGTTTGGGGATCTGTAACTTTAAATCAATTTTGAGATGAATAAACAACGTGAACTTCTTCACGTAGACCGCTATGCACTTTAGTGTGAACAAAATGTATGATATTCAGTATTTGACATGATATGAATCCTTGGCAGAGGTGAAAATAACTATACAATTAGTGATATAAGGACTGCAAGGAACAGTCGCGACACTTGTTCTTGAACAATACAAATCCTAACACGTACTCCGTTTTACAAAGCTCAGTGTGCGAGGAGCAAACAATTCTTAACATAAGTATGTCCACACTGAACGCTCCATACAACATGCCTGACCCTACACTCTAGTCATCATCGAGTCGTAGGAACTCAACATAAACAACTGCGTACTGCGCGTTCCATCTAGCCTACTTACGCTTTAGTCATCTCTGAGCCATACTAACTCAATTATCCCAGGAAAATCTAAATCCCCGCATTCGAGTGCCAGTTTTCAAATTAATATAAGCAACTGCACCCTGAACCCTCCATCTAGCCTACCCACCCTTACATTCTAGTTATCATCGTTCCCAGGAACTCAATTATCACAGAAACTTCTGCATCGCATGATCGACAGTCTTCCCTTCCCTCAGCTGTCCCCCGAGAATGCCTCCAACTACTCCCCCAAGCCCAGCTACCACCCGTAGGACAATAATCCCTAAACACCCCGAGATCCAACCATGTCCGCCAGCGTGAACGCTTCCGGTAAACACGACACGTCCAAAAGGTGAACCGATCCACGAAGTTGGGTCACGTTTGCCTCGCGTTTACATCTTCCAGCGTCACGGGAGGACAAACCGGAACAATTGGCAGCTACTGGCGTTGGTTGTGCTGCGAAAACGTTGGACGCGGGTCCTGGTAGCCGTGTCACGCGGCGGTGGACGAGGGTGGCAGAGTGGGAAGAGAGAGACGGGAGGCACGAAGGAGCCAGAGGGTGGGGGATGATGGTAGCTGCGAAGGAAGGGGCGAGACCGACCTGGGGGGTGGCGAGCTTCAGGGTACCGAAAGCTAGTATGCCGCAGAATGTAGATCGCGAGCGACGCGTTCCGCCACCCCTAATCCACGGTTTCGTTGACGATTGCGTGTCCCCCGTGGTCGATTCCATTCCAAAGGAACACGTGGGGGATGATCATCGTGCTCGGTGACGATTCGCTGTTACGTCTTCTTCGCGATCGTGCTTGCATTCATGAAAACGCGACACGCGCGGTCCAACGAGGAAAAAGCACGATTCTATCTGGCAGCCACCCTCGCGCACGGACTGTAAACAGCCGGTAGTTCAGTGAGCCCCGACACGACCTCTCGCAAACGTAACGCGTCCTCTGCGCGGCGCTGTCAGTATACTGTGTTACCACTTGTGAGTGAAACGGTGTCTTCGTTGATATACAAGTGCGATGTGACGCTGGTGGTTCGCGGATTCGGTATGCTCGAGAGAAACGAGGCTTCTCGGTGCTGTCCTGCCCGACCCCGGTTCGAGAACTGGGCTTCCATTACCCCCATCCGCGCTTTAACCCTCCGTTTACGAGTTCCTTGCCCCTAGCTTAGATTTGTATTTTTTATGAAACCGTACCCCGTCGAGCTGGATGACGTGAAACTGGAGCCAGTCGGAGATATTCCTCCATCACGGGAATTAATTTCAGTTTTGTCCTTTTTGTTTTGGCAGAATGCGTGTCTGAGGCTCTTGAATAGTTGAATAGGAAAATAGTTTTGACAGAAGTAGGGCGGCTGAATGATCATTTTTATAGATTTTGTTCGTTCGTTAGGAATTTGGAACTGCGTTGTCCAGGTGGAATTAGAGAATCTGTATACCTTTAGTGGTTTCTTGGGGTGATTAATGACCTTTGTGAAAGGACTACTTTGGAGGGATCTATTACTTCCTTCTGGGCATTAATTTCAATTTGCTTTTATTGGGCACGTTCTTGAGATAACTTTTGAATAGTGGAATATAGATTGCTAAACTTTTAATATTTTTTAAAATTTCACTTACTCTTTGACAGTTTATATTCTTATTCAAGAGATTTAAACTGCATTCTCCATGTGGGCTATGGGAATCTATACACCTTTAGTGATTTCTTCCAGTGATTAATGTCTTTTATGGAAAGACTACTTTAGTAGTAGGTATCTACAGTCAGTTGGACATATAACTTCCTCCTGGTCATTAATTTCGCTTTGTTTTTACCGAACATATTCTCGAACTGACTCTTGAACATTGGAAAATAATTTGATAGGATCAAGATAATTAGAAGATTTTTTGAAAAGTTACAAAGGTTGTAATCCATTATTTTGTTCAATCACTAAAAGCTACTTAGTTTTTACAGGTTTTTTCAATGATTAATAAAAAGACTATTGTAGTATTAGTTGTCCACAGTGAATTAGACGTTCAACTTATTTTTGAACATTTCACTTTATCGTTAGTAAATATGCCTAACTTCTGAACAGTGTGAAATATTGTGAAAGAAACAGGATAATTAAAAGATCCTTCTAAAAATTGTACTCACTCATTACGAGTTCAGAACTCCGATCAAAAGATTGGAATCCATTGTTTTGTTGTGCAACGGGAACCTACGAGAGGTTTTAATGATTTTTTCAGGGATTCCTGGGATTTATCGAAATACTATTCTACAGCGACAATATCTATGAAGGCTGTTTGACATTTTTTCAAAATGTTAAAAATAGACTTTTAAATTATACCAAATAATAGTGAGTGTAGACAATTAGTTTGCCTTTGTCTTTCCACGTGATTACCTTGACTCTGTTCTGCGTGTTTCCTTGAACTAAATTCTTTTTGTAAGGTATCGAGGCTTTATATTCATTCGAATCCTTGGTGCCTATTGTGATGCTGAACAGACACCTATAGTACCATTAACCCCTTCATGCCCGCCGTATTATTTGTGACACACGCTAGATTCCGAATATTGTTATTCCTATCGCACAATCAACTGTGTACTTTTCTTTTATTCCTTCTATTCTTTATTTTGCCCTACTATTTGTAATGACAGTCTATTCCATTTTTTAGTTCGATAATTAATTATTCATGCAATCAATCGGCATTGTATTTTGTTATATTTAATTGTATCTTCTTATCAACAAAATAGACAATAAATAAACGGAACAAAGAGAAGACATTTGTGAGAAGTCTATTTGGAAAATTAGATTTCCTTTGTAATTTCATAAACGAACAACTCTCGTAAACTGAAATTACCAACACGTAGAAGAATTGGGTTCTGTTTCGTCTGCTTATGGTGGAATTTGTTGGGGTATATGAGGGCGTTGGTCTCGGGCGTTCACCACACACACGAAAAGATACTGAACGTCTGCGTTCTCAAAGAGCGTACGTAAAAGTAAATAATGGTTTCCAGAGAGTAGAATAGTATTCGCAATATCCTCGAGTTTCGCTTCTATTTAGAGTGACGTAAGTAATATTGGCTGCTCTGGGTGAAAACAGGAACGGTTGATTAGCCAGGGCACTCATTAACCTATGGGATACTATTTTAGGATCATATCAGTTTTCAGCCACCCTCGACCTTGCAAAATAACGCTTCTATTTCTTAACATTAATCTGCTTATAAAACATTTTCAATTTTTATGTTCAAGGAAGAAAGATCTTCTAGTATATAATAGGGGTGAAAATTGGATACCCTTTTTTAGTGAATTTTTAAAAATTCTACTAAATGAATCTTTCAAGTTTCTTTAACCTAATTTAGATTACGTTGATTTAATCTTGTAATTTTGTATTATTTAATTTTTGTAATTGCAACTATTTATTTTATGCTTAGTAAAACTTGGAAACTTTCTGTATGTTTGGAACTGAGAATATTTATTTTAAATGTAGGAACAATTGAAAATGTTCTATCGTCAATTTTTTCACTTATCTTTTGATTGGCACTGGAAATTTAAATTGATCACAGAGTCATTAGCTTTGACGACTGAAGAAAATTCGTATTAAAATCAGGAAGTTTCCATTCATACATGTTTATAAGATTCCCGCAACAGATTCTCCAGTTTCCGCAGCTGAGAACGTTCGCGTTAAATTTAGTGTAGATAACGTAACTGTCCAACCATGCGTTGAAAGGGTATGTCTGTTTCGCCTGGAAATGTAACACGCGAACTCGTTCTCCCACTGTCCGAAATATTTTATCTATCAACGGGATCCGAGTAGACTGGGTTAAAACGAAGTTACTCTCTCGCCACGCGAAACAGACCTATCGATGATTCGCTAGTTGGCACGCTGCGAACGTTAATAAATTTAGCCTTGATAGATGGAAAACCAATAATTTTGCGGCTTCCTCGATGACTCTAACCGCATTCTCCTTTCGGCGTGGGCGGTGGTTTCCTTCAATTGCCATCGTATTTCGCGTCGCACCCCATTCTCGTCGTATAATCGGTTCATCTTACCACTTACAAGTGCCTCTTTTCTATCATCTGATCTTCACTCCCGGGCTATACTTCGATGACGTAAACTTCGTATCGTAGACAGCTTGTCTGAGTCAGCTATTAAGGACTTGGCCCTCCCCGTGAAAGCCGGCCACGGATACCGGAAAGGCGAGATATATTGCACACTTCACACAATCGTCTTGTATCTTAAAAAGTCTCGCCGATATCTTACATCTCTCATCGCCTCTGCTAATCCGCGTGATCGATAATCCTCTGAGGATTGAACGGTTAAAAAGAATACTCCGGGGATTTCTCCGCTCCTCGTGAGTTGAACTCCAATTTAAACCCCTATCATAAAGAATATACGACTGGGATATTTCTCCGCGAAGCATGTTCGCGTGGAATCGTCCTTTTATTGAAAGAGTAAATATTTTTTCAAAATTCTATATTGATGAAATTTTATTACGCCAGAGATTTGTCAAATTCCAAATTTCTGTGTAGTTATTGTTCGTTATCGCGTGGCTGCGTACATCGAGCGTGGTTCTTTGTACAAACGAAATAGAAAACTGTATCGTTTTATTACGTTGCATTTGTGGATTCCCCTCGTGTAGTTTCCATTTAAATCTCTACCTTCAAGGATATATCACTGTGATATTCCTCCATGAAGTATATGTGTCGATGGAATGTTTCTTTTATTGTGGATTTTTTATTGGCAAAAATGTATCATTGGATAAAATTTGAAACTGTAGTAAATTAGTCCTTTATTCAAAATGTTAGGTTGTATAATAATGATTATCTTTTACTACCTCCTGATTATATATTATTATCTTATGTATTCCAGTATATTTTTAAACAAGCGAAATAAATAAAAAATGATCAATCGTTTGTTCTTCATTTATTAAATAATAATGATTAGACTATAGAGTTTTTACATTTGTGCCTAAGTTTACATGTATGCCTAATATATTTTATAAATTAGTATAATATTAATAATAACATTATTTCAATTTATTGTAATAATATTCATTTATTATATGCGTTTCATATTTTAACATACTACAATTTCATAAGTATGATATGAATTCTAAAAGGAACTATATTTGAAGTTGAAGAATGTTAATTAAATACAACTAAACTGCTCTGCAGTGCTTTTATTCGTCGTTCAGTGTTCGAATAAGATTTTGCCTGACTCTGAGCTCGGTATAAATGTACGGTAGGGTGACTCGTAAGGTACACGTGCGAATCAATCTAGTCTACAGGTTGTAAAGGTACGTTTACACGTCTATGCGGCTCCGCCGTAGCACACGCTTAAAATCCTTGAAAAGGCACCATTCGTTCGTGGGTCGAGGTTCATTGCACGCTATTGGAAACAACGTGAAAAGAACTTGCGCGCTACTCTACGTATGCTTGATAGCCCATAAACACGCATTTCTATGTCGGACATTCCGTTTTCAAGAGTACCATCATAAAGACTGTTCATCTTCAAGAGAGCACGAGTTTGATTCTTTATTGTTTGTATCACTAGTTACATACTTTCTAATGGACAGAGATGGTCAAAATTAAGTTCGATCGATACATGCCAAATAACATCATTTCATTTTATAATTCAAACTCTAGGTATTACTTAAATCAATATTTAATTTATATAAAATAGAATATTTACGATTTCTTAGACTACTGTTTGTTTTAATGTTAATAGATAGGAACAATGTGATTTTACTAGCAAAATCTTCTGAATCTAAATATTCAGTTTTACAGTAATTTGCATTGAATCCCTTCATTTGCATGTTCTTTGTCTTCATTGTAATGTTATAGCTAAGTTCCCTGAACAATATCGTATTTACCTGACTTGTTTTTATTTCATTTTAAATATGCTAATTCGTACAATAAATTTCTTGTGATAGTATTTAGTGAAAAGAAAGTGTAGAACTTACGATTTGTTATCATTGTATAAAAACGTTTTAGAAGTTCGCACAGTTAACGACTGATGTCTCTGCTGGTTGCTCAGTAATCTGTCGATTTTTTAAATTGTTTATAGTGGAAATCCTAACAAATTTATTTTATTCAGCTATTACATCAGATTTGTTGAACTTAACGAAACTATTTATTTTTAGATCTATTTACTCTGTTGTCTATTCATTTGTCTAAAATTAACTTTGAATTCTTATTGTATTCTTTTGTTGACAAACCTCAGTTTCTTTCTAAAACGTTTGACTTGCAAAGTACGGAGTTTTCTTAATGATACCAAATTTTATTCGAGAACAGAGGTGGCAGATGTCGCGAAATAACTATGTAAATTCCTTTTCCTATCGGAACAATGCAAAAATTTATTTCCATTGAAATTCCGTCTTCGAAATGCTGCATACATTCCCTTGGCATTACTTCAGCTTTGTCTTGGAAAATTCGTACGTAGTCAGCTAGTTTCAGAGGCGCGAGTGCAGCTCGTACGTATCTACCATTCTACGTGTATCGAATTTTGTATTACTATCACGTCGATGCTGTAAAACAAAGTGCCAGTATATACGAGGTTGTTCGAGAAGTAGTAAAACTGATTATATTCGCGGAGTTTAAGAACTTCGGTGAAAAACGAGACACTGTTCAAAGTATGAAAACGGACTTACACTAACCGATTTTTAAGTAGCCGTTTCGTTGTTGTAACATTATTAATATTATGAAAAATATTATTTACTAATTGTTTTTAATATCATTGAGATTACTTTTATCTCTATATGTTTTTTTAAATACGATCGTTCTTTTTTCAGAATTTTGAATAACTGTTAGTCTCTAAAAATAAAAATATATTTGTTTCGATTATTTTAAATGAAATGTAGAGAAATAAAAATATTGTGTGTCAGTATAATTTTTGAACACTTTCCATGTATGTGCAAGTGAATTGGGAAAGTTAATAATGAGAACTACTGTATTTTAATATGTGTTCTTATTAACTTTCTATTTGCAATATTATTAATAATTATATCTTGATTATTTCTGGGGATAATGAACCGATTGAAATTTCTTTCGTCTAGCATAATCAAGTTCAAAGTATTCGTGTACTCATGAAATAAATTTGATTAGTCCATTACCACCGAGATTTATCAAGGTTATCGAGTTATCTAGTTCACTTCATTTATTATATAATATAATAGCGCTATAAACTTCAAATAATTGTCTAATGGTTTAATTTTGCTATATTAACCAAACTTATTCGCTTTATTAATTTTAATATGGATACATAAAACTTAAAACTTCATAGTTTATCATCGAATGCGAAAAATTGATGGATATAAACAAAAGTTTTAATACATTATTATACTATCCTTATTTTAAAATGGATTCATGGTAACTATCCTTCAAGATTGCTAAACAATCTGACACTCTAGCCTCTCCTAACGTTTTTCCTAATATTCATCGCATGCAATTTGCCTGCTAAAACATTGGACTGCCTCCATGCAAATAAATGTGCGCGTTCTCCATTTTTCTAACTAAAGTTTCATGCTGGATGGATCATCACGCTGAATGCAGCAATGTCTTGCAACTCGTTCGTTAGGATGAACGACTATTAAACTGTCTTCGTGAAAGAAATGTGGTCAGCCGATGGTTTTATTAATTTGGCACAGGGCTTCGAACAAGCTCGATGTCCCAAAAACCCCGAGTTATCGTTGTATCCTCAATTACAGTTTTGGCAAAACGATCGTATGTAAATGCCCTCGTTTCTGCGTGTACGTAGCTGTATTCTCGCGGTTGGCTCGGTAGATTTTACATTATTCCGGGAATATATATCTGGTAAGCCCGTAATTTTTTACTTGTTGCGAAATTAATGAGTGGTCGATAGCAATTTGGCACGGTAAAGCGTGGGTTCCGCGTGGGCCGCGCGAGCTGCGCTCATAAATTCAATGGAGCGAGACTTTTTTATAATTCATTCAATGTATGAATTCGTGGAGCGTTCACTGTACAGAATTTGCTTCATTCAAGTTTTAATGCCAATGTTGACGTAGGCATCTACCGAATTTTTTTGAAAATTCATGGAATATTTCGGGAATCTGCCAGGTTAGCATACTCAGATTAAATTTGAAAGAAATTGGATACGTTTTCATTCATTATTGTCGTTGTTCTATCCTGTTTTGTACAATGTAAGGCTTTTATAAGGTGTACTAATACGATTGGCTCCTTTTTTTATATTTGCTGAGTCTACTGCTTTTACAATAAATAATAACTAATACTGGATTGCTGTGGACTATCAAATAACTTACAAATTATTAATTTATGAAACCAGTTTGTATCATTTTCTACAGGAACTACATGTAAACTCATCTACACGATATAATTATTATGACAGAGTCTACTTTAATGGAATAAAAATTTGAATATTCAGAAATTAAACTGGATTTTCAATATAACACTAGGTTATTTTATATGTATCCTACGCGAAAAATATCAATCATTCACGAAGTGTGCATCATCTAGTCCTATCCAGTGTCACTTTCAACACATTCACGTATTACAGTTAAAAATTTGCAATTAGGTTAGAAAGCTCCCCACTACTACATTTGTCAGCATATTCCTTTACGTATGTGTCTTAAAAGAACATGAAATAGGAATAATGAAAATTGAACCTATCCAGGGAGCCTCGAAAAATATTTTCCCCGACAAGAACATTTACAAAATTTGTCTCGATTACCCCCAATGTCGCATAAAAATACTTTCCCGCACAACGAACCGCCTCGACTCGTTCCCCAAAGATGGCACCCACATAATAACCACTCTGTACCATCGATAAACCGAATCAACGTGCCGCAGGCGCCGCTGCGATTGAATCGACAACCCTTCCGTGATGGAACGATAAATAATGAACTCGATGCAGGGGAGGAAAAGGGTTGCGAGAAAACTGAACTGTTCCTTAGAAGATGTATAAATATTCCATACCAGACTGTCACGAGCCACCGACGTCGAATCTTCCCGCGGCCAGGACACGTTGATTTCCTGGAAAAAAAAGGGAGATGCAAAGCAGAGAAGTCCGCACAGTCGTAGGAGACCTGCGCGTTAGCGCATTGATTGAATTTTGTACAGCTAGCCGAACGGAGTGGGGGATATTGTGGAACGACAAGAGGAATGGAGAGGGTCGCGGGGGTGGCTAGATTTTTGAGGGTGGGGGCGAATCGAGCGGGGATTTGGAGCGACGGGTCGTCGGGTTGGCGGGTCGACGAAATCGTTGGAGTGGGAGGACTCGCTGGAGCTAACATTGCAACCCGTCTTAGCGTGTCTCTTCGCTACCTTTTCTCTTCGTGCTCGTCGTCAAAGTTAAGCTGAAATCTTCTGCTTTCCTTCCGTACTCTTTTTTTTTCGATTCGTGTCCCTTTTTTTCCTCGTTGTCTACCTCGTCCCATTTGTCGTTCCGTTTCTTCATTAGTCTACGTCGAATTCCTAGCACGTTGTCATTGTCGATGAACGTTAAAAGTTTCCCACCAACCATGGAGGCATCGGCGTCACCCGAACTTTAACATTAAGCGCGATTCGTACCTCTGGATTAATGATTCGAAGTTCCTGAGAATTTCCCGGGGTGTTGATCACTGACACTTGTTATCAGTGTCGTAGGAAGTTTTGACAAAATTGATTTCTAGATAGTGAACCTCTTGTTCTCATGCTTTCTTTGATATATATGATTGCAAACATTGTAAATGAATTTTTATCAGAATTTCATACAAGTAATTTTAGTAGCTTTTCCTCTGTTTGCTGTAATAACGAAAAAATTTAATTAAATCTTAATTATTTCATCTTAAGTTATTCTGCATTCATTATAAAGACTGTTTTTTTTATACATTATAAATTAGTTTAAATTTATTATAAAGACCCTTTCTCTGTGGTCTATCTTTCTTTTTATTTTCAGCTGATTCCATTTTTAATAAATCGTCTCAATTTATTCGGCATTTTTAGATGGGTTTTCGGTATCTTCTACTGTTCGAATATTCCATAGGTAAAAATAAGTTGTCGGGTTCGCACTTCTCCTTAGTAATAATTCAGGAAAAATAAAATTTTTAAGATTTCCAACTGTTTCTCATTTGGTAAAACGAAGAATTTAAACGCAACAGAGTTTGTTTAACATTTATAAAATAATGTATGTGAAAGTTTGTCCTTTACTAGTGGGCAAAAGCATCGAACAACGTAGATGTATTCATGGCGCACGAAAGATTAGCTCTGCAAGTAGTAGCGACCGTATTGGGTCAGTCATTTTAGTCAGCCTTCGTTAGTCCACAATCTACTTACTCGTACTACCGCATTCTCCCTAATTCGAGACTGGTATTTCCAGTTTCCTAGGACAGACGCGATACTCCATAGCACAAAATATACAGGGTGGGTCAAAATTCGTGAATCCGACAGGAATGTGATGCTCCTTTAAAATAAATGAAACATGTAGAATAATAAATTTTCGTACGAGAATTTCATTCCATAAAAAAAACATTCTAAATATTTCGTCTAATTTTTAATTTCTCAGAAAACGAATTCAGTTCTACGGAATTCATATAAAAATTTAATTTAACACATTAAAGAACTGAGTATGTTTTTCGAAGATGGTCTGGATGTATTTATTCTCTCGTACAATTATTATATTATTACAATACCTTCCGCTCTTCTTTACTGTGTTTTCTACATTATTTCGATATCTTATTTCTTCCCATACACGTTTCTACTTTCTTACGTAATTTTTCTCATTTTTATGGGATCGCGAGAGACTCGAAACGTCGTATTTAAATAATTCCTACAATCATATGAGATCTCCGATTATTATATTTACTCTCGCATACCTAGAAATGCGGAAATCTTTGCGGAATACTCGTTTATTCGTTTCGTGATAAATTATTTCGCAGTTTTCGTTACTGCAGTTAATATTATTCCTCCTGGGTCGATGCCGGTGAGTAATTACCGCGATCAAATATTACTAAAAAATCAACAATTTCCATGATTAATATTCCCTCATTTGAGTCCCTCCGCCCGTGGAATAATCGGTGCAGACGTTTCCGTGTAAAGTTACACGGATAACTCATCTTAATCAGGCCATTTTCCCTGATGAAACTTTGGAATGCGAACCGTAGAAAGAAATTCTTATTTCAACTCGAGTAAAGTAGCTGGCGATGGGGGAAACCTGACTGCTGAAAGGCACTGGGAATGTAAGAAGTGGTGTTTTGGGTTGTTCACCGTCTGCCTGGGAGGTAGTGCCAGCCTTGAACAGAATGAGAAATGTCTCGTTGGATAGGGATTCATCACTGCGCAGAGCATTACTCTGCGCGTAAGAATATTACGTACGAGTGGTCCTCGTGGCAGCCAAATCGTGAGTGTCTTGCAAATCGGTTGGCAGAACCAGAGACTGTGTTTCTGATGTATGCTATCTTAGGGGCAAAAAGCGCTCGAGACAGGACATTAATACTACAACTACCGTCGCTTAGCTCGTATCTGTTATGCATATAGAGAGTGAAGAAGCAAATCAATTGATCAGTATATACTTTGTTCTCTATTTCAATTATTTTTACGAGAAATTGCAGCAGAAATATTGTTAATAATGTAATCATTCTGAAAGGAAGTTAAAACTATTGTGCAGTGGTGAAACATTGGTTAGTTAACCTGCTTGGTTAATCTTCTAAATTCTAAATCTTCTAAATCTTCAAACTATGGTATATTATAGTATAGATTATAATATTCTGATTGCTACATTTGAATTCCATCCAGAGAGATCCTCTGCTCTTCAGTGTACGTATTGTATTATACAAGCTGCACTGTACTTCATGGTACGAATCGAAGAAGGAGCGATTCTTCTTAATTAAGAGCCTGCGGGTATCCTAACTCTCAGGTTCGAGTCGCAAGAAGACAGGTTGGAATGGGACGAGTCCCGGAAGTATCTCTACCACATACGGCTGCTTGGGATTCCAAATGCTTAAGGATTAAGAAGGCTAATCCTTTATTCATTCGTCCTCAATGTCTCTCGCGGTGCATCGTCTCTATTTTGTACACACACCGTCGCAATGGCCCCTTTAAGTCTCACAAACGAAGAACTTCCGCATTTTATGGGCTACAGTAGGTTCCCGTTTCCAAGTAACAATTTTTCAAATTACTCTGCAGTCCCCAATTTATGGTTGTGTAGTGCGTTGACCTCAATTATAGACGTAATTTTCTATACTCGCCATTATTAAGTACATTACTAGTCTGAGTTATTTCGAGTTACTTCAAACAGGAAGGAGAATTATACTGTTATGATATATTATGAAAACATACATTTGTGTTTAGGTTACCTCTTATTACTTCGAATTCCATAAGCGTACTCGAATTTACAAGTTACGAGATTTATGTAGATTTTATTATTTACTATGGTATTTACTGGAATGTGTAATGATACTTTTGACTCATTTCTAGTGAAAAAATTCGTCCTTGAGTAAACCAGCACGTTTTAGATTTTAAACAAAAATATCATACAAAGAATAAATGTAATTGCATAAAACGTGTGATACGTTTTACTGACACAATATATTTGGACAAAAATCACTAATTATCACGAAAAGCACTTAACAAACACCGAGTATAACTTTGTGCCAATCAGTATATCAACGAATTAACTATTTTATTACTAAAACATATTGCTCAAGATCCCACACACCAAGTCTGAAGAGTTCGCGACAGCCCCGAAGACAATCGCACATCAGGCGTTTTGTTTAAACGGGGAAGAATGTGGTTTACAGTTCTGGCGCGGTTTATAGTTGTGGACGAAAGGAGGAGGGGGAGAAAGTCTCGCATATTTCTTCTCTAGGATGACTTTCTATTTATAGCTAAAAAATGTGTTTCTTTGTTGGACGACAGCCGAGACTTGAATGTAACGAGTATTCAAGTGGTGCGATAACGGCGCGCATAGAGCGTTGGCCTCGAGAGGGAGTCTGTGGATCGCTTCCACAGCTTGGGCAACTTTTTTTTTAGGGCAGTTACGTCTAAAAGGGGGCGTTTCTTAAGCAGCTTGGAGAGACTTACAATTTAAGACATGACTCATTTGAAAAGCGTGTTTTCACTTCTGGGTGCGCTCCTCGTGAATGAAATCCGATTTTCTGTTCTAGCACCGCGACCTCTTTAATCTGGCAAAGTTTCTACGCGTGGTTCTGATTTTGCATGTTTGGTTAGGCTTGACGAATATCGCACTGAATATAATTTTGCCGTTCTCAAAAATGATGTACTTAAAAATTGGAAAAATTGATCAATAATAAACAATCTATCGATGAAGATTTATATAGGGGTTGAAAACTTGATAGGTTTACACAAACTTACACTTTATATTGTATTATTAATCGACAAATTAAATATTTTATAGTTTCAAATAGACTAAATTAAATTTTTTCATGTGTCTAGAAGAATTGCACATAATATACTGTTATGTTCCAACGTTAAAAATTTCAAACGTACGAAAAATTGAATAATATATATAATAAATGACTCAAGTTAAAACTAGAATTCCTCGGTAAAACCAGAATTATGTAAAATGAATTTGTAATTTTATTTAAGAACGTGTTTGCTCGGTTAGTAAATTGTACATCCGAATGGAGCCAGTACCTCCGTCGAATTATTAGGAAAACTCGATATGGTGACTTCTTTGCTTGTATTGAGTGCACACGCGGACGCATTCGCGAGCGTTTATATGCGCTAGCACATTGTCAATTCGTTTACACAGAGCTTGCGCGCTTCTTTTGTCGTGCGCGGTACGAGTAGGGAATTTAAGATTCCTTCAAATCGCGCGAAGCAGCCCCAGGGAATTTGGCGATATTACTAGTTCTTGTGTTTCCTACGGGCAAGCATTCAGGCCATGCAGGTTTTGTCATCGGGTCTCTTTGTTTGCGTTCGAGCATAAAAACGCGCTCATTCCGTGCTCATCTCTTCCCCCGTTAGCTTTCTCCAGCGTGATACTGTTTTTGATTTAGCACACGCGCAATACACTGTGTATGTGCATATTCTTCCTTCATCGTCAGTCCTCGCCCTGTTGACAATGCCGAATGAGGAATATTTTCTTTCATGTGTTTCGTATCGAGTTCGAAGGAAGCCTCTCTGTGTTTCGTGTTACGCGTCGTTATCGCGCCCAATAACCACAGAAAAGTACACAAACTAATGGCAAAACTGCCTGCAGTTATACTTTGTTTCTAGTTAGGATCGAATTCTGTGAGTATTTTGTGTTATCACTGGTTTTACGTTAATTAGGACCTGGGCACTCAGGAGTATTTCTTTCTAGGGTTATTCTGTGAATCAAATTGTAAATTGAAGGTAGATTTACATTATTGTAACTTGCTATGGGAATTTATGCAGGATTAAATATTAATGCTATTATATTTAAATGTAGAATATATTGTACCATGCACTTGCCATATTAGCATGTGGCTTAAGCGCACGAGATTTATTGTGTAATTATAATTGGGATTCGTCAGTGTGTAAAGTTCTCAGCATTTGCTGTCTAATAAATGTTAGTTAACAATATGGATCCTTAACAAAGTTATTATGAAATTTAAATTATTGATTATGTTATGGAACTGATGACTGGATTCTGTACTGTGTATATCTCTGAAAACGACAGCTTTCAAAATTATTGATGTAATAGTACTTTTTATTTGAATAAAATTCTTGAAAAATTTCTTAAGGTTTATCAAAACATAAATAAATAGACGTCTTAATTACAGAAAAACTGTACTATTCATTCATTGATATTATAAATAGTGTTTATATATTTACTCCTTAGATCTCAACAAGACGAATAATTGTTAGAAGCAAATGAATTAATTATCATAAATTAATTACGATCGAATTCATACCATTGCACATACAACTCCTTTCAACATTCTAAAAATAATTTACAAATTATGCCATCAATTTTTCGAGATGAAAATTTTTATTATAATAAACAACACTTGCGCCGAGATTTCCAAACAGTGATCCTCATTTCTCGACTTCACAGAGCTCTTTTATAATATTCTACAGTGACTCAACCGCTCGCATATCCTCATCCAAAATGTAGCACGTCGCGTTGCCATTTTTACAACTCCTTTTTCGTGGTTATTTTTGCGCAATCATGCGTCCGTTTCCGCACAAAGACGAACGCGGAATAGGAAGAGCGAATGCTTTTGAGATAGTGCCAATCCTGTCAAGGTCCCACTGTTCGCAGTTTCATCCCTGGCTGGGTCCTCGGGGGAGAAGCGACGGAATAGGAGTTTAAGGAAATGGAAATGCAGAAGAACATGCGAATGCATAGAAAGAGGGTTAGGAAAATGTACGGGGACGGAAAGTTTAGAGATGGGGTTGAGGGTGGAGGAGGGAGGCGTTGGAGATGGGGGAAGTTGGCTTCCAGGCTAAAACGCTTAGTGCACGTTACTCATTTTATGGCTTAGTGCCCGAAACTCGCCCTCGACGTCGGCCAATCGAGGAGCTTGTACGAGCAAATATTTCGATTGCTGATCTGACTACTTCTTAAAATCTACAGGGTACTTCCAAAATATTCTACCATCTGTTTATAACGAAGGGTTTTATTAAAAAGGCTCTATGATTTTCTTTTTGATAAAACACAAATGTTGTGAAATGGTTCTTTTTTATTTTAAATGAAAGCACATGTTAAAATAGAATATTTTTCTGAATAACTGTCAATAGAATTCAGAACAGTTCCTTAACACTTCCTGCAAGCAAAAATATAATAATGTTTTTTTTCTCAATTTGAAAGTTATAATTAGTTTCCATATATATACAGCTCGTCGATCAAATACTTTTATTTTAAAAACAGACCTGAATAGCACTTGTTTCCTCGAACCATTTTTACAAATTAATTGTAATCAATTCTACGCGTTACAAATCATTTCTCAGTTACTAAAAGCAAATACACTCACTGTACTTTAGTCCCATTTAATTGGGTTCGTTTGTTTAAACATTTTATCGTATGCATAATAAAGCCAGTAATAGAACAAAAGCAAATGTGAATTAATATAATCAATGAATGAATGTATCAGGACGTATAGAAGTTCAAAAGTTTTATTAAATTTCAGGGAATTATATTTAATGACGTGTAAAATTGAAACGACAAGTGCATCCTGTAAAGACGAATTAATTAATTCCACCGAATATTCGTTTGTACATGCTGCCGTCAAATTTGAATTTCACATCACTTGATGCATTTCTTTCTTTTTTTCTTTTTTTTTTTTTTTTTTTTTTTTAAATTGGAGGAATTTAATAAGTTCAGAACGCATTTCAGCGTGGCGTTATCCAACCGATTGGAACAGCGCTACGATATCAGAGGGAGTTTCGACATTTTACGCAGAGTGACTTGCCAAAGCTCCCAGTAAACTCACGCTTTTTCGCCATGAAAGGAAACGATATCGGACACAAGTGACCTTAATACGTTCAATTGGTACGCAGCTGGCCTTGCGTCTCTTTCCCGTTCCATTTTTCGACTAGAAATTCGTCGAAGGCAAATGGAGTTTCTGGAAATCACGTTTCAGTTTCACCAACGGCCTACGGTCAGTCTGTTGTAGGCTGGAGCGAACGGTATTCGCCTGATTTTCTTTCGAAAGGATCGGGAAATCGCCGAGAATCATGGGCCCTTTGAAATTTTAAAACCGTCTCGCAGACACACGTTCAAGAGTCCATGAACGTTCAACGAGTATCGTCGACGAAACCGTTGTTTATCGCGCTATTTTGTATTCATTGCCACGCACGGTTTCTCCTTTCATCCTCAGACACGTTTTCGTTTGAGCAGCGTCCAGGTTGCACGCTGAGACTCTGATCTACCTAGCTTTCTACATAACGAAAACTTTCAGCAAAGTCTCATCATTTATTCATTAATGTCTTTTGTAATTTATGTTTCCTCACTTTTGATCATTTATTCCCTTTAATCTTTCGTGATTCTTTTTTACACAAGGATCTTCATGTAATATATTTCTGGGCCACTGTATACAATTGTTCAGAGTCTATTAGTGAAATTATATACAGGGTGTCCCAAAAGTCGATGAGGAGCCGGAAATGAGGGTATAGAGTCCCCAGGTAGAGTCGCGCTTGTACGCGAACAAGTGACTCGACGTGCATCGAAGGACATTGACGCTGCCACCTAGCGCGTAGCCTTCGCTACCGCGGCCGCTCCAACGGTCTACGCGCGCTCTGATTGGTCGGGGTTTTCGCTTAATATCTCCTTAACCCATCCGACATTTTTGCAAAGGAAATTGTTGTTCAGAAACGTCTCAGCTACCCCCCATTTCCGGCTTCTCCCCGACTTTTGGGACACCCTGTATATGAGTATAGTAGGGTGATAGTAACTTGGGAGATAAAATACAAAAAAAAATAAACCCCAAAATGTTAAAAGGAATCCTTAATTACAACCATATTTTTTAGTAAAATAACCCTGTTGTCACTAATTAAATAAGGATCTCTTGCTTTCATATTTTAATGTGACTGACCCTATCTTGTCTAAGTACGCGTTGCAAGTATAACAGAATTTTCAAGATTTGAAAATTCAATTTATGTCGTGTGTGTTCTCTGTTCCTTCATCTCGTTCATATTCTCTAATTTTGTAGCCACCGAAGTAAATTTAATTTTCAGTACGATTTCTTCTTAATTAGTCGCCGTATACTTTCATCACCGTGTAGGTACACCCGAGAGAGCTGAAATTAAACTTTGTACGTGTGTCGCTTCGAGTAAAATTAGTGTACCTACGCGATAACGTGGTACGATAATTTTTATTTCGTTCAAACACCATCTGCAGTTTCCTCCTCTGCTTAAAAGCATTTAAGTGTCCTCTTCTGTGGGCGATTATGTGGGATTATTTAAATATTTGAAGTGAAACATTTTGTACTTGTAAGGAGGATTATCTAAGAGACGAGAATTAATTTTATTCAAATTTATTTGTAAATTTATTTACATAGTTGAAGAATATCATTTGTATTATTTTTTAAGTAGTATTTCTTTGTTTAACATAGAAATACTAATACATGCTTTTATTTTTACAATTTTAGAAAATGTATAAATAGTACCCTTCATTTCATACTGGCTTTACTTGTTGATCTAAAAAAAAAGTTAACTCAGGATCAATTGAATATTCCAAGAGAATATTAGAAACTTAATTAGTTGTCAAATTTATAGAATGAAGGAGCTCACAGAGTACTGATAATTGTTATTTGGTAGGCAATGAGTTTCACCTGGATAAACTCACATATCTCCCATACAAAGTGTACTGTTGGGTAAATAGATTATAAAGCGATCAGTTATTATTAATTTCACGAATGACTGGGCGTAGATAAATAGCAGCCGATGCTAACTTGATAATAGAGAGCGTAAAAATAGTCACTACGTTGGGAGAAGCTTTTTCACTTCTTCAATTCGAGGAATACGTAGTTATTATTATTTGTAAATGAAATGAAATCGATATAGAACTGTATATTTAGAAAAGAATAATGTGTCCATTATTTTTGATGTGTTACGGGTGAACTCGGACCCATTGTCTGTCGTTTCTTTAACATTTTTAGGGTGGCGAGTTATTTTGAATGAAGAAAACCAGTATTCGGAGTAATAATATTCCGTGGCATCTGTCAATCATATTACTAAGAAATTTATTTATAGATATTTATTCTCAATTTTAGCAACTACTTTTTCGTCGCAAAATTGTTCATGTGTGTACCAATATTTTTAGACAAGTTAAGATATCTACTACTTAATATAGCGTCTTCTGCCACGTATGAAATTAATAATAATCGTTTCGATTATATATTTTTCTTATATATTTTTTAATATAATTCTCAATACATTCCAAGAGCTACTTTACCCCACGCTGTCTTCATTTCTCCTCTTTTTACAAACTCTACTCCTTTTAGTGGTGCATCGTCGCTATATTAATTATTACAATCTCCATCCAGATTAACTACATAAAAAAGACCTCCAATATTCCCTAATTACAGTCCTCTATCTAAACTTCTTTCGCCAAAGTAAACGCATTAAAAGATTAAGTATCCAATCATCCATCGTCATCAACCCCTCGGATGTAACAAATTACACTTTTACTACTTAAAACTTTGACTAACGAACAAGACTCATGGTGTTTCATCTGACTTTTACCCAGGATGAACGTGAATCTGTATATATGCCCAGACCTAGACGATCTTAAAAAATATCAATTTGTCAAAGTAATCGTATTAAAAGATTAAGTACACCGTCGACTCTCTGGATCAATTCAACTGCCCTGTTATTAATTAATATTCAACGTAACCGACAGAAATTTCTTGAATGCAAGACAATATATTTGTAAGGATCAGTGTTCAGTTGGATGATGCAAATGAGTCCCTATAAGACCTGGTTACACTCTTTCTCACTCAAGATTCTCTTCTTCATATACAGTCTCAATCCTTTTATACTTTCTATTCCATCGTCCCCAAATTAGCCAAAACTAACCACGTAAAAACACCATCGATACTCCCATCAGCAATTCTAATTTTACAGTTCTCTGTCTAAACTCGTCCTTTCGGCAAAGCTAGCCTATCAAAAGATAAAGTACCCCAATCGTCCCCCGCCGTCAGCTCCCCAGAGCCAACCAACTGCTCTTTTACTAGCCAAAACTCTACCCAACGAATAATACTCGCAATTCTTCATCGACGAAACCGCAGTCCTGCTTTTAAAGGACCACTGTCTATCTAGAAGATGTAAATGAATACGTACAAAGACTTGAATACGAACATTCCTGTATGTACAACGAACGTCCAAGGAAGAGAATGACTTCGTAGCCAATCCAGTGATGATCAGGCGGAGTCCAGGTGGTTACTGAAAGAAGAAAGACCACGATTCTTGATGCGATGTGAAGTTCGTCATGAACCACCCTGCGACCAGGGATCCTCTTGGCTCCAGGTCGCCGGGATGCTGTTACCACTCGTGGAACCCGCAGGTCTATCCACCTTGCAGAGTGTGTCAGAGGCCTGTACTGACGCTGCAGCAGTGCACCCTGCGTTACACCGCGCCCTTCGTGCGTCCGTCTTTCCCGGAACAGAAGCAACAAGAGCAACAGGAATGCCCGCGACGTCACCGATCGGCGGACACGCCGTCGCCGCGCAGGCACGCGGACGTCATCGACAGGCGACCAGCCTCTAATCCTCACTACCACACGCATCCACCGCCCAGCTCGTCGTCAGGGCACCACCTCAGCAAGTCCGTCAGCGCTGCTTGGCTAGGGTCACCTGGCGGATCGCTGGGTCAGCGTTCCCCAGGTACCCGAGTGCAGAATCCCCCGGCACTCGAAACACCAGACAGATGGATCGGAGAGGAAACGAAGAGATCCCTGCCGTCGCATGTCTATAAGTACTACCTCGCTCATACCAAGGAATATCGGCGTCAGAACGTCAAGGTAATTTTTAGGAGCCGGAGAGATCAAATATGGAGAGATATTAGTCATTGATAATAAATGGTTCTGTGTGTTATTTATGTGGGTGGTTGTTGGCATTCTATGTACCCGGGAAATCTAAAACAAAATCATATGGCCATTGATGGGTTGTTTTCTCTTCAGTAGTTAAATGATAGTTTATGGAGACTGTGGGTTAAAAGCAACGTTCATTTTTTTCCAACTCGACAATCAAATTTGTAAAATTAGAATTTTCCTCATCTAGGAAGCATACTTTTAAGAGTAATTTGACGAGTCATTACAGAGTGTACTTTGTTCATGAATAATACTTTATATGAATTTTTATCCTACGTACTATTCGTACAAGTATGACCATAATATCTATTAAAATTAGTGAACGAGTGTACAGTTTCATTTGAAACGTGCTTCATTTGAATGTGTTTCATTTGAAATATTAAATGACAAGTACAGAAAGAAGTGCTCGTTTGAGAATATTAGTTTAGTTTAAATTAATATAGTATTTCAACAGAGCTGGAATTAACGTATATCTTTTGTGTATGCGCATTATTCAAAATTAAGGGCATGTAGAATAACTGTGCTGTCGTGTGTTCGTTATATATAGCTGCATTTAATAAACGTATTTCACATTGGCTTATACGTTGGAAGGCCAAAGGACGCAACGCAAACCGCGCAAACAGATATACGTAAATCTTTAATGAAAATAAAACTATGTGATCTTTTCACTAGTTTACAGAGATAATAGAGTAACGATGCAGTCATTTCGTGGAACAGTTTTAATAAACATAAACGAGAGTTATTTTAATAAATACACTCGTTAGAGGAATTTGAAGTAATAATATCCAACAATGGGCTTTAAAAAATAGTAAATACAGTCCATAACTCTGTAGTAGTGATGCAAAGTATTCTTATCTAGTAATCGATGGTCGAGCAAAAATTTGAATATGAATTGCAGAATGTTTTATCTCACGTTGAAAGAACAAAAAGCTTATCTAATTACGTATATTAATCAAACTAACGCAACGTTGCGAATGAATCGCCATGAATTTGATCTTATTTCTCATTTATTACTAAAATAGAGTTTTCCTCGTTTCTGTGAGATAATGTTGAGGTATATTGCTTTAAATAATAAATGGAGATCGTAAAATTCACCAGCGTATTTTGATTTATTAATGATAAATGTTCTGATATTTTATTTAGATACTAATAATATAATTTATAATTTTAAAGATTTTTGCTAAATCTAATTTACAAAATGAATTAATCCATAGCCAAAAAGAACTGAAAGAATTATTCTTACAGAATAAATAGTATTAAAATAACGAAAGTTATTAAATTTACGAAAGGAATTCAACGTGTTTATTTAATAAATATAATGACGCTTATAGATGTTGCATTTTTCATTTATTTTTTAAATATAACGATCACATTACACGCGTGGATAACGTTTTCGAAATTATAACAACTAGATAATTTTACTTTGCTCTTCACAATCGCTCTGCGCGTACTGTCAGGTCGCATATATCAAATGTTGAAGTCTTTTCTTTAACAAAGACGTTGATGCCAGTATCTTGGTACGGTTCGTTTGCAAATTTGGCCATGGTATACTTTTCATACAAATTACATAAAGGAACTGTTTGCTCCAATTCAGAGTCTTATCCGCGAATGTTGGAAAGTGTAATTTATTGAAATCTCTGATTCACGTTTAGCATAAACGAGTTGGCACATGACGTTGTACGATTGCCAACATGTCCCTTCTGTCTTCGATTTTATCGCGCGTGTAACTTAACTTATGTAAAGAATGATTTACTTTAACCCATACATGGATTTACTTTAGAAACTATGCAAAACGCGTGAAATTGATCATAGGGTTAAAAGTTCGAAGAAACGAGTGAAACTTTACAGAAAATTGGCAGTAAGTGAAATGGTGTCATCAGTACAAGATCATTCGAGCTTATTTCTTAGTATAAATACATTTTTTGTGACCATAATATGTTTTAGTTTTAAATTGTTTACCAGTATAGAAAATCGTATGACGTGTCGACGAAGTCTTTATCTATTTACATTTCTAATGAGATTTTAATAAACATTTATTTTACACATTACATTAATCATATTTATACTTTATGTCTCATTCTGTATAGATTTTATTCAAGGACCTACATACAATAGTTGGGTCAATTCAATTGAAAGTTCACAAAATGTGAATAAGTTCTACGATGTGTAAAGAAAATTGCAGAAATGAGCGATTATTATTTTGTTCTGCTTCATTTCAATGTGTATAGTTCTCTAAGTACGTACCTATAATGACAATAAGAATTACACGTAATTGCTCCACGCGCAATTAGAAATGAGCATAATAAGAATGGCAATAATTAACGTTTAATTACGTTGCGCAGCAGTTTCTCGGCCTAATGGAATATTTTTCCTACGTGAAATTGCTGACATTATGAATTATGAATGAATAGTTTTAGACTCAGTGAAGCGTCTTTAATAACTAAACTTTTAAGTGCTGGCTGGAGTGATCAATAACGAATAAAATTTATTTCAAAAATGCGAACTCAATTAATTTTGATATTTATTTATTTTTTAAATTAAGTTTAACAGTCTTATAATATCATTAAAACATTATGTGATTCCAAAAAATAATAAAGCGAATTTCGTCGGGGCTGTAATAATTGTTTACACGCAGGATGTTTTTACACTTGTTCTGTGAATATTCTAGAAATTAATGCTGTACAATTTCCACTTATTGTGCTCGGTTTCTAACGTTATCTAATAATGGAAACACGGGTAAGTTAATCTGCCTCATAGTGCCACATAAAAAGATAAGAACCCCTGTCTATATTGCTCCAGCATTTGCATTACGTTTACTTTAGTGCACATTATCACGTTTATACTTGCAGTGATAACAAGGGTGCCGTTAAAACTGTTAAAATGCAATTCTCCTAAATCGATTAAGCGTAGTTAAGTTTGTTGAACAGTTTTATCGGTCGCAATATTTGTATTACCTTTAAGTAAACATCTACAAAATGCCAAACTAGCTTCGCTTGCAATATCTGGAACATGACTTTTTATATAATCGCCAAATTTTTTTCTTACTTTAATTTCACGTATTCGGAATCATTGAACATCATAAATTCCGAATTTGGATATTTCAAAATGAGGTTCTATCTGGCAACATTAAAGTTTTTTACAAAGGTGAAACTCCATAAATTCCTTAAAAAAATCCTCTTAAAAATGAACTTCATAGTTTTCAAACTTTTAAACTCCAGATGCTTGTACTCTTGAATTTGCTCAAACTTTGCAACACACATGAGTTCTAGATTATTTTTGAATTTTCAGACTGTCTATTTAATTTGACACCAGGATAGAGCAACTTAGGGATTGTAAGCTTCAATATAAAGTGGTTGGCATAGGTTTTGTTATGGATGTCAATTTGAACCAATGTTAACGTCAAACATTTTAGACGAAGTAGAAATGGAGATGACGCATAATATTCGCCATGAGCATAACTGCCAGTTGAAGTTGCTGGTATTCCTGTATGTAACAATACAATAATGATCATATCGCAATGAAACGCTAGAAGCTAGATCAATTTCCCTTCTCATTGGTTAATTTGGGAACCAGACTGTTTTGAATAATTGTCATGGAAGTGATTCTTCGAAAACGTAGCATCTCATGTATCGCATCATTGATTTCGGTATACCCAAAAACGTATACATTGTTTATTTACAAAATCTGAATGATATCTTTAATTTTAGAATAGAGATGCACTGTAATCAGTAAGATATAAATTCTGGATTCCAACGAATTCAAACGTTTGACGAGTTTTGACAAGTCACATATTTTGTTAGTTCCAGTTTGGATCGTTTCAACATGGAAATCGATGTTCTGGGTAAACTGGTACTCCTCTCAAATTCTCCTTATGGTTAATTTGATAGATCTAATTTAATAAATATAAGTCTTTTGATTTTAAGAAAGTCACAAGTAAAGCTTTGAGACAGTGAAAAATGTGAATACTACTGAATTGTAATTCTCCCCCTCTTTCGTTTGCATAACCCGATTACTTAGTGGTGAGACTGATACGTGTTTCGATAGCATCGAATATTCCTACGTCTGAAACCGATTCACTTGCGCTAAAATATTTTGAGGATCGTCTTCAAATAATGCAAGACCTACTGAGACATGATATTAATTAAAATGTATCGAGGTCGATATGGTTTTAAAATGCGTCCATAAGCCATCTGAAATACGAAAAAGGATCACTCGATGTGCATTATTAAAAAGACGTTCATAATTATTAATTGTCTAAGTTTAGAATCTGATGAATATTCTGTAATTAATTGGACAGCATCGTTCAGTTTCAGGAGGATCTTCAATCTTCACTCTTTTTTTAACAGTAATTTCTAAATAATACTCTAAATCATTACTACTATATTGTACCATATTGTATTATTTTTCATTTCTTTTTCAACTCTAAACTATATTTACAATATAGCTACTGGCTACGAGTGAAACAGTTGAACAGAAATTGTTAACTCGATAAACAGCGAAGAAATCAGCTCCGTTCTCCCAGAAACCCAATTCACGTGATTCTCTGCGTACGGATTGTTTGTTTCCAAATGTGTGCAAACCCCTGTAGTATTTGAGTGCCTTGTGAATTAGTAGTCGAAGCTGAGGTTGGCGCAGCTCGCGTATACGCAATATGTCGCAGGTGGGTTGTGTGCAGTACCTCGAAACGATATAATGATATAATACATCTGAGGTAGGATCGCGTAACGAATATCAAAACGCGATAGGGAACTGGCCTTGAATATAAAGCAGCCCTTAAGTCCCATCTACCAAACGGGGCAGCTGTTTGGTAGCCTTATCCGCCTTTCTACTCCACGAAATTAGATCCGCTTCAGACATTTGATCTCTACGGATTCTGGAATACCTTCCATTGAGTCGACGACTGTTAGAAAGGGGCTTTAGAAAATCGCATTATTTGTTCACATTACTCTAGTATTTGCGATACTTTCCCCAAAAATTGTATTCCAGTCATTACTCAATCTGAGATCATTTCTTTGAAGAAAAATTTTAATTATTATTCTGTATTTGCGTGCTATTTGCGTATAAACGAATTGAAAAAGTCACCGTCAATGAGAGAAATGCATTGCACATTCAGACTATACAATAAACTGTTTCTAATGTGCTATTCTGTTTGCGTACTATCAAAGAAAACATTATTTCATGTACTATTAAAACATAATTAAAACGTTATTTAATTGTTTCTTCACTTTTTCTGTTTCAGGTAAGTGAAATCATTCAATTCCTAATCAGGGGTGCCGCCAGCATCTTTTAAATAGGTAAATGTGTTTTCTCACATTCAACCTTTACATGATTATCTATTATCGTATAGATCGTTGAAAACGAACTTCAACGATCTACGTAACGAACTAACAACAACTTAAGTATTGACTGCACGTCAAATTCAATTCGGAGGGTTTCAGGTGTATACATGAATTTTTTCGAATTTTTAAAACGGCTTTTACACAATGAAAAACGTATCGGAAATGAATAATTCTATTTTACGGAGTAAGGATGAATAAAAATGAGGAATATTTTGTCAATATCAAGTCCCTGAAATGTACAGAATCAAAAAGTCCTTTACCGTTTTGCGATGTAACCCTTCGTTACCGAGATACAAGCAATTAAAGTTCACCGTTGGGAACTCTCAAAGCGGCCCACTCGGAGCCGGGTTTGTTTACCTCCAGGAGCGCGCGTGTACTCCCGCACGTGATACATGCGCTCGCGCGCACGGCAGCACGAGACTATGCGCTCGCGCGCACCCGTTCGAGGCTAAGCGCTCGCGCGCACTCGGCTCGTGGTCCATGCGTTCGCGCGTTCAGAAACTTTAACTGCCCATACCTCCGTAACGAAGCCTCGGATCTCAAAATGGAAAAAAAGTTTTAGATTCGTACTGCCACCAGGAATTGATTTAGCTAAAAAGTTCCACATTTCTCTCAATACCATATATATATATATTGCACGGAATGACACATTAAAGAGGGCCACCTGAACAATTGAAAATTGTATAACGCATCACTGCGATATTTAGTTATAGGCCGTTAAGTTTTAATTTTTTACTGAGATTAATAATATGAAGAAAAAATTATAAATACCTTTCAAATAACAATAACCTCTTCATAGAAGAATTTCATCGATGAAAATATTAGGCAATGAAGTACAGATTATTTGGAAGAGTTTTTAAATGAATAAGAGAACTGTTCAGTAAATCTATTATACATAGCTGAAGCCAAACCTAATATACGCGTTCATCGCATCAGCGAGCTATCGTAATCACATTGATACGGTTAACGTATACCCTGGTTCCATTGATATTCTATAGAAATATACATATGCATGAACGATAAATCTTTTAATGCGCCTATCGTGAAAGCTTCGGCACCCTGATCAGCATGACAAACGGGTTTCACTGGCTATTTCATAGGCGAATCACGCATCTCGATTACCTCATTCAGGTCCCCGGCATTGTCGATTCCAGTTTTCACCGTTGTCGACCGCCACAAAAGTATTTTTATCGTCGCGAACCTTTACGTTAAGTGGTCGCACATCCGTTTCGTTGAAACTAAAGCTTCGGTACGTGGGAAACGCCTTGGACTATGGTCGAGACAATGATGGATACGACTCGGTGGCTGGCAGAAGTTTCACGAACGAAATCCCCCGTTCTCTACTTTATTCCCAGTGATGAAATTCGAA
This sequence comes from Hylaeus volcanicus, assembly GCF_026283585.1. Taxonomy (NCBI): domain Eukaryota; kingdom Metazoa; phylum Arthropoda; class Insecta; order Hymenoptera; family Colletidae; genus Hylaeus; species Hylaeus volcanicus. Next base: position 8,410,927 of record NC_071978.1, on the reverse strand, counting down.
CGTGTTTTCGTGCCATCTCCATTTACAACTGATCTCGAAATTTATGCGAGGTTCAAAGTAAATAATTACTCCTTCTACTGCGACTAATCAAGTGCAAATTCAAACAAAACAATTTCTTTATGGCTTTACGAATGGCGCTAATTATTTAATTACATTCATATATTGATTGAAATAAACATAATTGTTGCAGCATTCAGTTTTAATGTAAATTGTAATTAATAATTTACAAACACATATACCTTATTATTTTAAAAATTAATATACATTAATTATAACATACATTTTCAGTTATATTATATTCAAATTTCATGCTAATGTCCATGTTCGTATTAATTACTCATAAACATAATTTTTCATTATCGAAATATCGAGAAACTGATAATTTCGGTACAATACGTGAAATAATTAAAGAAGGAAACGAAAATACAGAATAGTTCCTTACTTTTTTGAAAACACGAAAGAGTTTACCCAGAACCTTAAAGCATTTAGCTGCAAATTTATTTACTTCAACACGTTCAAATAACTCTGGAGAATTTCGCTTCTTCCGCTAACAAACTGACGATAGAGAAAGTAACGACTCGACGAAAACGCTAAATTAGAAACTTCTGCGAAACTTTTTCACCACGTGCTACGTTGAAAATTATCCCTTGGCCGAGGAAAGTCATCCATTAATTCCGCTGGAGAAATTTCCATTCACCGAAAAACTTCCTTTGTTGTTTTCTCGCGCAGCCAACTCAGTTGTTGCGGTTTCGTTTTTACGCACTTCGCCAAGCTTCTTCGCGTCGAGATACCGTATTCTTTTTAAGAGAGATAGTACACGTTGCTCTACGCATCGATTTTCACGATTTTCACAATTTTCACTTTCAGAGACGAACTCGCTAATGATAGTTATTTTATTTAATTCGCGGTTGAATTTGTCAGAATTTAAAGCGTTCGTAAAACACTCCATTCTTAAGTAATGATAGATTTATACGAATATTTGGTTTTTTCATAATATCGCATTGCTAATTTTAATTTCAATATTCATTCCCTTGATCACATTTTTAGTTAAACGAAACAATTATTCAGAGTGTTCCATAAAATGTATTATCAGCGGGCAGTACGTAATTCTTCATGAATAAATGCATGGTAAATGTGAAATAGTATGTTATGGTACGAGCTGACATTTTAAAGAAAATCGATTTTGTTGACGACTTGGCTAGGTACAAGGAGAATGTATGCGTTCGCGGATAGAAACGACATCTACGTATATCAGTTAACATGGAAAGAGGGAACGAAAGAAATGAATAAATATAGTAAGAAGTCGTTCCTAACGAATTATCGAAATTTCTAGCGAAATTTAATTTTGCTGCCCCTGCATTGCATTACAAATTGTAGATAAATTACAAAAGAATCTCCATGTATACATAAACACATCAAGGACAAAAAGATGCTGTACAAGGCGAATGTATGCGTTCGGGGAAAGAACCTAAATCATTTAACGTGGGAGTAGAATACAAACGAAAATTAAGAATACAGTAGCACAGACTTCCCGGGACCGCGGGAAGACAAAACTCGATGAAGTGGAAGAAACTGTTAGGAACTTAAGAGAACAGAATGAATTGTTAACGCAAGAGTGTGCTATATTAAGATCGCGAAAAGAGTCATTGGCCATGGAAGCAAAAACATCGAGGAAAGAAAGGAAAGAATACCAAGAACATGGAAGAATCGATCTATTATTTGTGTCAGAGTCGTGATGGCCATGCTGCTTCCTTCTTGGAACCTAAATTGTCTCCTTTACACTCTCTGCATGAAGAGTGGAACAACACAGTTAGCACTGCCCCTAACGCTAACCCCAGAAGAATCATTTCTTTCGAAGATATTGACCATTTATCTTTCCTTGAACTGTTCGATGAGTGCCAAGGAGACAATTACATCACACAAACTCGAAAGACTGAAAGAAATCTTTTTTCATAGGGTTATTATTAAAGAGGAAGGAAATTTTCATTGAACAAAGATAATACCACTGAGTATTTAAACATTCGAAAAAAGTTGTGGGACAGACATAAAAAAATGTGAACAGTAGTAGAACTGAAATCTCCGTAGTTTTTCCACTCATTGTGGACATTGGAAAATTTCGGTAATGAGATACGCAGGAAATCTAACCCAGGACAGCGTGACGCATCGTGGTATGAGACATCCGGGCTATTATAGCATGGATACGTTTGTACATTAACAAATCTACTTATGCCATCGTGAAGATGGTCCAAGGCTTCTTCGTGGACGCCCTTGGTGTCGTCGAACACGTCTGTGTTGAAGTGGGGAAGGCTTTTCCGGTCGCCTGCGGTGGCGACACGACAAGTCCTGTCGTGGAGTGGACAACGTCTCCTTCAAGTCCTTTAGGCGTCTCTTGGTGTTCGAACGAGTGACTCTGGCCTAGGGTAGTTTCTCGATTCTTCAAACATTACATCATTATTGAATCCATGTAATCGCGGTGTGTTGTTCCGAGTTTAACTTGACAACAGGTAGCTGATTTCAAGAATATCGGGGTCAGAGCGTCTCTTGACAAAAACATGTTGCTTCGATTCGACGGCGAGCGAAGACCGTTAATGTTTATGGAGCTCGGTCATATTGGCCTATTACGAATTTCACAAGCAAATTTACAGAAACCGTTTAAACGATTTATTGGTCCATATTGACCTATTACGAATTTAACAAGGAAATTTACAGAAAGCGTTTGCCTTCAGAATCTTTTTGAAAATCATTTAAAGTATATTCAACAAATAATTCTTCATAATTCAGCACAAATTATTGCACTATGTGCATTATACATTATAATCACAAATTATAAATGAATTTTATTTATGCAATATCGAATACACGTACACTGTAGGACTTTCATTCGTTATCGTTTTCCTAATAATAAATTCATTCTCCCCTGGAGGGTCCATCAAAAGTTTTCCATTCTCTGGTTTACGGACAGGTGAAGTTTGAGAAACGCTGCTTTGAGCATTCATGGTTAAAGTAGATAGCGATGAAACTAAGAACTCTTAATTGATTCATTCAGATGTCACGCTGCACCAAGAAGAAAGAATTTCAGCCTTCTATCTCTCCTAGGAGCTGAAAGTTTAAATGTTTACCAGTAAATAGGAGGAGGCATCTATCTTTCATTATCATTCTTCATTGGGTAATCTCAAGTTTGCGGGATCGACGGCGTCGTGTCGTTAATCTTCGGTTGCGCAACCACGATTCCCGTTCTTAGCCCGCATAGAACCACGTTTTCTGAACGCGAGCGGTTCTACTCTTCTCTTATAGTCGTCACCACCGCCGACTAGCTTCCTCCCCTTAACCGCCATTGACACCGGGGCCGCGTAAATTTATTTACGGCTGGAATTTACGTGCACCATTCTGGGAGTTCGCGTTACGCGACCTGTTTGCTCCTGGAGGTTAACGCGTTCCTTGGTCTGGATAAGGGCTATTATTTTTCATCGTTTCCGTGCTCTATCGAGCGTACGCGCAGGGCACTATGAACGCGTCGACTGCCATTAGTGGCAAAAAATTCTATAAGGGTGGTTTGGTTGAGATTTAGAGAGTCTAGAGTTTGAGCATTGACGTTATGTACGTCTAAAATGCTCCTTAGGTCATTCAATCTGAGCGACGTTTGTTTTGGTTAGCAAAGTCGTATGGAAAAATAATTTCCAAGTACTTACAGAAGGATCGTAATATGATTTTTGTTATTTTTTCCGATTCGTTTGAACTTTGAGGCGGGTGAAGGAAACAGGTGACTCTGAGATATCGACTTTAGTCTGGCAAGGCCGATAAACAGACGCTTGCCTTATGTGGACACGAAGTTTCAAATCGATCGGCACGGTAATTCCCGTGGTATCGTGTCGACAATCTCGAAAAACATGGTTTTGAGTCAAACGAATTTAAAGTTTCAAGAGCACTTTCGAGATAGGTGACAACTATTTTTCTTTTTATTGGATTACGATTCTGCGAATTTAGCGGATTTTCTTTCATGAATTCCCCGTGTGATTTATGTGGGACGACTGAGGAGGCGGTTGGCGAAACTCTTGAACAATCGGACCATAAATATTCTTGTACAATCCGTGATTTATATTTATTAGTTGGTTGATAAGGTTAGTCTTGATAAAGTTTGTTAACTTCAGAATTCTCTTTTGTATTTTCATGTCGAAAGTAAAGTAAAAAGATACTATTTCTATAAAAGTTTTTGACGTGTGAAAGCCTCTCCGATTATTGAATGAAAGGGTCTACTCCCCTTCGCGTGTGGTGACCTTTCGTAACAGCTTCTGCCATTTTTACGTTCATAGTTAAAGAGTAAAGTATCGGATCAAATTGCTTAAGGTTATTCTCTCATGACCTTAATCACGACGAAGTGTGTTTACAGCAAGTGTCATAAATAGTAGATTCTTATAATACTTGGGTTACAGGGTCGAAGCATTGTCATTTTTGTATATAACATGTACATAGTTCTACGTGCACGCACTGGACCCTGCATCTAGTTTTCTAAAAATGTATTAAAATAATGTTCAAAACGAAACGCTTGCATGAATGTAAATTATTCTTAAAGAAATTATTGTGAGGGACTTGCGGTTTCAACTTTGACCTTTATTTTCATTCATGCTTCCAGTGATTTACTACACGCATAAAAATATCGTTTTACTACTAGTCAGCGACCACTATGTTTCTGAAAAAGTTTATAAATTAATAGGAGACGCAAAGTGGATTTCAGTGATTTGATTTAAAAATTTAACTGATACAAATGTTTCAGTGACACTGTTTACTATAGAAGTCACATTGTTTCAGATTTCTTTTTAACTGCTTTCTATATATATAAGCGAACTTTTTTTGGATTTAAAAAAAATTGATATTCAGTACTCTGAATTAAAAATTATTTGCACTATGCCACTAATATTCAATGTGAACTATATAATATAACTATAAATAATACAGACAATTTTAAACATCATAACACTTCATGTTCTATATTGGGTTATTAATTGTTTAAACATATATTGTCCAAACAAGAATGAAATTCCAATAACTCAGACTTCACTCTTACTTTGACAAGCAGTGACTATCTAAATAATATAACTTTTTTATTCTTTTATTTTTTATAATCTATAAATACTTTCTTCATATGTTTCCGTAATTTTCCTTTTTTGGTATAAATACTTTACACCTTCAATTTGTTAATTCATCATACGCTTATTTTAAAACTCGCGTTATTTTATTTACACCTCGTGAAGAGGGGGTTACCATGTATTTGATTTCGACGACAATAACTCAGCTTTTTATGTTGTAATACACCCAATGTTCTCGTATCTCTCTAACTTAATACTCTTCGATCGTGTTTGAAGAGCTCTCAAATTCCCAAGACTGTTCATCCTCTCAGATATAGCACTCAGCCAGTAGGGGCGACACCAATCTCTCCCGTATGGTATCAGTCATGCTCTGAGAACTGGTCCAAGGTAACTCCATCGAGAATTGTCTAGTGCGATTCTTTGAAGTCACGAAAAGTTTGATAGAACGTAAAATGTAACAAATACATGGATTCGTGGTTGGCAATCTTTTTCAAAATAATCCAAGAGATCGTGCAAACAATAAATTATTCGGTGACTGTATAAATACTGTCATATGAATACCCTCGATTATATTGTTGAGCGCTTTTAAGAGTATAATGACATTAAGAAATCTATGAAAAAGGACAAGTACAATGTGCTTTCTATTATTTTGAAATTAAGATATTTCATTTTTGGTTCACCATCGAGACACCATCGAGCCTTCTAATATTGTTGTTGTATTTTTTTTTTTATTTCTGGGCCAACAATTATCTAATCATTGCGCAAATGTAATTTGTGCTGAACATGTTATCAAAAATAATTTTAGTAAGATCACTTTTGGATCGCAATGATGTAAACGCAGTTCCATTTTGTGCTAACAATCCTGAAATAATCACTGTACAAACTATACGATCGATTCCCAAGCTTAAACTAGCAAAAGTTACTGTCAGAACAAGGCCTGAAATTACTGAGAAGTTAATTAAAATATTGCATAAATACGTGAATATTGAAATATTGAAAACATGTCCAAGACTATATTGGAAAAATGTCTGACCGCTTATGCTTTAAAAGCTCAGGGCAGGCATATAAAATATTAATTAGAGCGTTAGAATTCACGAATCCAATGGTTGCTCGATATAAAGTAATAGTTACACGATGTGGTGATAAGCATTTTATATAATGTTTCGACCATCAGTATTTCTGATTGTTCAACGACAAAAATCATTGAATTACAATGTAGATAATACGCAAGTGTTTAAAAATGAATACATGAACATTTTTAAATAATTACGTAAAATTATATACAAAATTAGTTTTCAAACGAAATACATATTGGGATACATATTTCCATCATCTGATGCTGTGGCCACGTAACTATCTCAACAAATATTTTTCTGTCACGAGATATGATCTCCCTCAAGTCTTTAATTGTCTTCTCATCAATTGCTCAGTTTTTCATGTAAGTTTAACTTTGTTCTTATATGAAAATTCAATCGAGACTCTTGTAGTACGTGTAGTGAAACGGGTTTTGTATCTATTCAATAACGCTAGACGTAGGTGCAAAAAGTAACGCGAAAGATTGAATTTCTGGCCAACAAAATTCAGCATCGTTGAGTCTTCTATCTTTCGTGGTGGCGCCTTCTCCGCAGCGGTGACGTTGACTGACGCATGCTGCATAATGCAACGGTGAGGTTATAATGAATGAATTACCCCTTCCCTTGAAGCACCTACTCACGATCTATATACCGGGTGGTTCACCTGATTTTGCGACCGATCAAGATAATTTCCTGACAACTGTAGTGTTCCGAAATAGACAAGTTAGACAATATTCCCCTTTGAGTACCAATTATTTCTTTACGGTAAATAACAATGAAACTTCAAGAACAATACAATTATACAATAATATAGAATAAATAAAAAAACAGAGGAATAGGAGAAAGTAGAACATAAAAATACATATAATAGCATTAATCGTAATGAAAAATAACAAAAAATAAAATACGCAGCAACATCTGTATTCTATTTAAAATTGAATTTGTTTACAATTCTAATACGCACTTCCACGATATAATAATAATAATAATTAAAAGAATTTGAAAACCTTTATGAGGTTAAGCAATTTTTCGGTCAAAAGTGAAGGATATCCTTACGATCGATATTGTTTGGCGCCCCACCCTGTACAGTGAGTTAATACTGTCCCCTGGGTTCGGCGAAATTGATCATTCTTTATCGTCACGGTTGTCGATAGAAATAAAGGGCAATGAAAGATAGATCGATGGTCGAGGGCAACAAGTGTTGAGAAATCTCACTCCTCGAAGGATTCACGTCAATAGCGGTGAAATGGAGACGAAAGGGACTGTGGATACGTCTCGGTTTGAAAAAGACGGAGCACTTGGAGCGTACATGCCGCGTGGGAATAAGGTTATCTTTGCACCTAGCTGCCGGAGCCTGTATGATTTATGGCATTTGTTTAAGACATTCCCTATCTATTCACCGTTTTAAATATATAACCTTCCGCTTAGAGATCTTCATTTTACGCATGGGCGAGAATTTTTAATCTAGAAGGAGAATGATCTTTTTATACTGTTTTAAATTACAAACAATCATTTCTTTCTAAGAATATTTTTATTTTGTATAGTGTTTGTTCAGTGATATAATTTTATAAGAACAATTTTACGTAATATTATTATTTTTATAGAATTTTTTTTGTTAATTAAGTATGATTTCTTTCGTCGTTTTACAAATTCTTAGTAGTGTTAAAATATCATTCATATTGTGTTATGTATTTACACATTTTATTTTTCCTCAGAAGGCACAACCTATTTCTCTAAAAACCACCCCATTAAACTGTAAGACAATATATCATACCAAACTATAGCCAACAGTTTCACCCCTTAAACCTAAACTTACTCCGATAAAAAAATGCGTATACCCTACTTTGCTCACCCTAAACACTTACAAAGTTTCATCAAATTTTTCTTTCGGAAGGTCTTGAAGGAGCCTTCGAGATTATTTCTCACGAGGTCTGCCCTAATTCTGCAAGACAACACGTCCAATTTTCCATGTCATACTCCAACTTTCCCCCGCTAAAAAATGCGCGTCCTCCACTTTGCTAACCCTAAACATTCACAAAGTTTCGTCAAATTTTTCTTCGCGGTGGGCTTAAAGAAGCCTTCAAGAATATTCCTCACAATCTTTGCCCTAATTGCTCAAGACTCCGCGTCTAATTTTCTGTGTCAATTTGGTTACGATCAAGCGTACAGTATATTCACGTCCGCGTGCGTTACGTTCGATAACTTGCACAAAATTAATTACAGTCGGTACCTCCTCCACTGTGGCACTTCACCCTTTAATAATGTACGCAAACTGCGTAGTCCAACTAGTATTAGCCAGCAAAGATGTAGCGCGCCTATTTGTCCCGCGCGAGTGGAATGGAAACAATAGCTCCGTTCTTCCTGAAACAGCAGTACGCCGTAGCATAATCGAATTCAAACACTTGAACATAATCAGCCGACCGCAGCGATATCAGATCAATCCTGGATGTATCTGGATATCGAGGTTACTATGTACAATGATGACGCAGCACCGCGAGAGCCACCTAGTGTGGAACAATCGATCGTGTTTTTCATTCGCGCCGTTTTAATGCGCGCAACACACACAACGACGCCCGATTTTCGGTTTCCTCTACTTCTGGCTACATCCTGCGTGAGTACAATTTTAAACTTAATCCTTGCGATGGTAACAATCGATCCTGCAGAGCAAACATAGCGCGATTAATCTTCGCAGGCCTGTTGTATGTTACGATTTATTTGGACTTTACCATCGTTTTTTAATTCGAAATGAGCGTTGTTGGGTACTCATAGTAACAGCTCAACTTGTTTTTGGTGGAGCATAAACAAGATTTTACGAGTAATAGTGTTTAGAGTGTTTTTATTGTGTTGTTTTGAAAACATTCATATCTACGTAGGTTTTTTGAAGCCTATGTTTATTTTCTAAAGCAAATTTTTATTCAGTATGTGGAATTTGTTAGTTCAGTATTTTAGTAGTTAAGAGAAAGTTTACTACACTTTTTATCATTACAAAAATGTTGCTCTCTTTGTTAAAACATAACATCGATAAAAAATAATCGTTGATAAAAGCATCGTTTTATTGGACAAATAATTAATTCAGATTTCTCTAAAAACTCTCTATTTACATATTTTATCCTAAGAAATTCGTTTTATCAGGCAGATATCTCGAACAGAAAAGTTGACTTTTAATACAATTATCATTTCCTACAATTATTTAATTATCAATAACGCTTATGGCACAATTTTTGCCGACAATTACTGATATAGATAATTAATCCCTTCCTCTAATGTCAAGGGTATAATATTCGCACCCTCTATCTTTATTGAACACATTTGTCTAAATTAAATAGTAAGCTTAATACTTCCAAATAAATGTTTCATTATGAATATATTCATGAATAAACTTTACGTATGTATATATTCAAAATGAAAAATTGGTATAGAAACATCAAATCTATCATTTAATTTGGACATTCTTTTTTTAATAAACACTAAGGGTACGAATACTTATGGGACTGACTGTATATAATAAGCATGCTTTTACTATCCATGACTATTAACACCGTCCACCCATATCAATAAATAGACCCCAGTAAATAGTCGCGTCAGCCCATATCTCGATTTCGAAATTGGATTACCAATCTCTCGACGTTTCAAGAAGTTCATCCCCCCATCGATGCTCCCACCCCTGCACCAGGAGTCGAAACGCGCCGGAATTAATGCGTCTCGAACGGATTACCGGGTTCGACTATCGAGTCGGGAATCATTCCCGACGCTCTCCCAAGGGGAAACAGAAACACCGTGGCCGCTGATAGAGGGACAAAGGAGCGAACGATAAAGGCAAACAGGAATTAAAAAGGGAAAGAAGCACCGTAGGAGAAAAGTGTGTGACTCGCTGATGAGGTCGGAGATTGTTCCCGTAGCAGGAAAAAGGAAAAGGATGTGGAAGGAAAACGTGGTGGTGGGGAAGGGATGGACATGGATGTGGCAACGAGAGGGGAGAGTTACTGGATACGGTGGGCAAACATTGCGGTCCAGAGGGATGAAGGAGAGAGAGAGCCTCACTGCTGTCGAGGTGTAGCGAGTGGCGTAAGGGAGGAAGAACGCGGCGCCACTGTCAGAGAAGGGGGATCGGATAGTTAGGCGGTGGGTAGATAGTCGGGGGTAGTGGGTCGGTTGGTTGGTCGGTTTGCGTGGAGGAACTGCGCGGCAGTCGAGGCCGCGAGGCTCAGTGCTGGGGAGCGCAGCGTCGCGATGTGTCAGTTTCTCGGTCCCGTCTCGCACGCTCGCAGCTTCTTCCTCACGGTCTGCGTCCTTCTCCGCGTGATTCTCGAGTGACGGTGATAAGTCTCCAAGCATGCTTGTTCCTCGCCTCTGGTGCAAACATTTTTATTTTCGCTGTTCTTCCCGCGCTTAGTGTTGTTTCACTCCTTAAACTCGTCTCTCCCATGCTTAGATCCCCTAATCCCGCGATTATCGCGTCGACCGCGAGTGTGCCGCGTGTTTACCCAGTGCGGGTGGTCGCGTGAGTCGGTCCAGCTGTCATGAGCGCACCGATGATGGCACCGGACAGGGCCATGTGGCGGCAGGAACCGTAATAAAGCGAAGTCCAGGCGGTCCAGCTGCTTCAGCAGTCCGCTCGAATTCATGGATCCATGGGGTCCTGGTGATCTCTAGTCCGTTAAACCGCGATGGAGATGGATCCGTACGGGGTCGGTTGGGCGGCCCAAGGTCACGGTATCGCCGCCAGTGGCAATGGCGGAAGCGACGGTGCGAACACGATACCGCGATGCTGGAGCAGAGCGTGCAGATCGACCGAGCCATCGCCGATGCGACCGATCGAGCACGGCATGCGCTCGACGGAGTCGATGAGGTCGATAGAGTCCATGAGATCGATGGACTCGGTGATACGGCAGCCGTCGGCGTCCGTCGAACACCATCAATCGAGCCGATCGATGGAAGCGATGGCGAGAACGATCGAGCAGATACGCACGGAGCAGCCACGCTCGGTGGTCGATCATCCCGCGACGTCTTCATCGATGTCCTCCACGCCGATGAGGAGCGACATGGAGCACCACGCAATGCGCGCCATAGAGCATCCGTGTCGGTTGAAAGATCACGCCAGTTACATACACGATCATCATTTCGGACGGATGCACGACCACGGTTGTAGATCGGTGGAGCACGTCTCGCGTATGCTGGAGCACAGACTCCACGAGCAACATCCCGGCAGACCGCCGATCGAGCAAACGTCGTGTCGACCGATTGAACACCCCCCCGTGCGACCACCGCCCGTCACCTATTCCTGTCGGCCCCTCGATCACGCTCCCGGAAGACCCATGCCGATGGATTGTGTCATTTACGGACCGCACTCCCATCCGCCGCCAAGGTTACCCAGCGAGAGCCCGTATCGAGTCAACTGCCCCGTGCACAGCCCGTTCCGATACAGATTCCCGAATACAGTTGGAACAGACTATCACTCGCATCAGGTAAGACTAGGGTAAGAAATAATTTGAGAAAAAAATATGATGATAATGGGGACTGGAGTTCTGTGGGACTTTGGGTGCTTAAGTTTGATAGATTGTAGGGTGAAGAGCGAGATGAATAGTGCAATTTTTATGATCTCTGATTAGATAGTAATTAGGAAAAGGATGACACTGTCCGCAGTGGTCCTTGAATATAAGGGAGTGTAGAAAGTGTGACTTTTGAGGACCATGCGCAGAACTTAGATTAAATTGTCACCAGTTAACCTGGTTAAACCTCTGGTAGTATTATATCAAACTCAAATAGTTAGAAATAATGGAAGAAAAATGTCTTTGACATTGCTAGAGACTAGAGTTAAACGCCAAGTCTTTAATAAATTGTGTAACAAGGAGAAGGTTAGGTATTAATCAATCTTCGTGGACGGTGGGTAGCGCTGAGGAAAAGGATAACATTATTCAGTGGTCCGTGGTACCTCGGTTAAATGGTCACCAATTATCCTGCTTAAATCTCTAGTGGCGTTATATTAAACTTCAACAGTAAGAAATAGCTCTAGAAAAATGCCCTTGACACTGCGAGAAATGAAAATTAAACACCAATCACTCGTCTTAAACGAAGAGAGACCTAGTTATTACAAATTTCACCCCTTCTGATTAGCTAGTACTGATAAAATAACACTCTTCACTGATCCTCCGATCCACGTGGAGGCTGTAAGACCTCGAAACTCCTAATGACCATGGGAGAAATTGCACTAATTGCTGTGAGAATATTTGTATTTGATTGCAATGGCCTTTCCTCCACCAAGATAATACAAACTTTATTGCTCACACTAGTAAAGACAACTATTCAAGTGGTGATGGAATCACCATAACATAGGGTTCATAAAAATGTAATTAAAAATTCCTACATTCACCCCTCGATATAAGTATGTTGGCTTGTATGCTCGTTATTATTGTATTGTTGCACGGAATTTAGCATTGAAAACCTTCGATGTTATTAACTGTACTCGCTTGTACACGCATATACAAACAACATTCGCCATTGTATCACTCTTTAGTGTGGCTTGCGTTACGAACGGTTGCGTTGTATTCTCTATGGTAATTTTTAACCGTTATTTACATATTTATTAAATGTACATGCGTCCATACATATAGATGCATATACCATCACGTGTTTTGTTTCATTTAACGAAAAGCAATTTTTTTGAGGAGAACAATGTATAAACCTACTGAATTTTGTATTATATTTTCGTTTACTTTCAAGCACATATTATAGTGACTGTGGAATAACGTTAAAAATAATTCTAGATAAGTAGTTTTTATAAAAATAGCAATTCCTAGGAACTGTTATGTACGTCGAGGAATGGGTGTATTGACAACTAGACTGATTTTCAATCAGTGAGACAATGTATAGAGGAGTAAAAGGAGAGGAAACGAAGGGAGTACGGAAAGGAGGAAAGTACTTTTTAAAGTAAGACAATTGGGCCTTGTGATGAGGTGGCCGAATTGTCTGGAGAGGTTAGAAAAGGCGAAGGACGATGGCAGGTCCGTAGGAACCTCACAATATCCTAAAGATAATTGTCAAAGACAGATACAGAGGATTATCTCTCTTCTGGATCGATTCCATCTCCTTATCAACTTCTCTTTCTCTTTCCTGGAAAACTATTCTTTATTTTTCTTTAAACAAAATTATCAAATGGTTAGATATAAAATAAAATTATATTTTTCTCTATGTAATAAATTTATAAATTGCTCTTTGTCCATTGTTATCAGGGTTATCGTAATTCATAATTTCATAATTAAAATTACGAAAATCTAATTTAGGAGTCACCGAACACTTTAATCTGAAACGTTGCACCATAGTTATAAGTATCTGACTAAGTCTTGATATAGAACAATTTGAAGTTCTTTCAAAATTAATTTCCTGAGGTAACGTAAATTTTCACCCTCTACATCAGACAACTCCTTTAAGAGCCATATCCATACTTAATTGACATTTATGATTCTTTCTGAGAAAACTGTTACTCATAAATTTTCAACTTTGCTTAGTTATTTATGTTCTGTCATACCACGTGAATTTGATTTAACATAATTTATTGATTTTGTTCAAGCACGGTGTGTACAAAGAAACTTACACCCGTGATTGCCATGAAAACTCTCCTAAAACTCTTCATATTCAAAACAGAAAAATCCACAGGATCCTTATCGTGCAAAGGAACATATGTCAGAGTTAATGTAGTAGACACAAGGAAATGATGATTGAAATTTAGTAGTGCTATGAAGGGGCAACAGAAATGTTTAGACACAAGTTTCTCGGCGATTGAAGCAATTTCGGTACGCGAAGACAAATCGGAGAGTAAATTAAACAAATAAATAGGTGTCTTTGAGCCGAGAACCTTGCAAATAACGCAGCAGAGATTGCCTTTGCGCGAAACATATTGGACGATCGATGGAAGGAAGTAGCATACTCGCGGACGTACTGATTACGTAAGTTGCGAAACGAGAGTACGCTGAATGTCCAGAATAAGAAATAGTCACATGAAGCTGTATCAAACTCTATCATATGCTCAAATACAGCTCAACAGTCGATTATTCATTTTATACACACGATATTGCAATTTTATCCGAATAATTAATAAATTTCACTTGAAAATTTCTTTAAAATTCTCAATTTAGAAGTTGCATCAAAATTCTCAATTAGAAAGTTGTTTGTACTGTTTTGTGGATGTTTATTAAAAAAAAAAACGAGTTATCGTACCACTTTATGTAATCGACTCAGATAATTGAAATGTAATAATGGCATGTGTAGGTTCTGAAAATGACTCGAAGTTGAGGTCGAAATGTTAAAAATAGAGTTTAAAGCTTTAAATGATTGGCAAGACTGTTTCACTAATAATAAATTTTAAACTGTAGCTTTCTTTTCCAAGTAGTAGTTACTAAATGTTCTGTATATTGTTTTGAGCCATTAACGCGAAACTTTTTAATTAAGAGAACATTGCGTCGAACGTTTTGGGAACGCATCGCGGTGAGCAGTTTACGATTGTTTTCGAGGAGTACTATATTGTTGCATCAACTCGTCTAAATTTCGTGCAAAATTAACGATATTCGGTCGGGCTGTGAAAGCTCTCGATGCGTTCACGAGAATGCAACGCAGGAGTATTTTTTAACAAGCGTAATGGAATTTCGCGGTTCGTTGTGAATTTTCTGGGCATTGAGAGACCACTTTTCTGTGCCGTGGAAAACCCATTTCATTATTTATTCTTCTCGACGATCGAACATTTTCTCGCAGCGTCGGGCCAACGCTAGTTGCAAAGGAATCTATTCAAAAATATGGAAATTAATGAATTAATTAGTTTCTCGCAGGAAATAGCGTTTCTTTTAAAAGCAAAATTCATTTCAATATTCTCACGTCAGTACAAATTTTGATGGTCATTCGTGAATATTCCTCTGTGAATGAAAATGTTTGTAGTTGTAAATTTATAGTCGTAGTGGAACGTATATACGAATAGAACTTTGTGGATTTGCTTTTTATGAATGATTTATTTACTGTTAGAAATTTAACCTATTGAACCTTTTGCAGGTCCTTGTGAAATGTTACATGTTTTTCTTTTCTTTTATTCATTTTATATTCATATGTTGGTACAGAGTGTTGTTTCTATTTAAATGTTTGATACATTTCAATGACATAATTTTATCCGTACATTTTTTCATTCGTATTTTATTATTATATACATGAAAGTATTGTTACAGTTTCAGCAACAAATGTCATATCAACCTTCTCTAGGCAATTATCATATGAGAAATATTAGAAGATAATACAATGATCATATTCTGCTGTCAATCATTAATATCTCGAATGGTTTCAAGATAGCTCTGAATAGCCAGTGTCTTTTTGTACCTCTTTGCATACATTTTTCTCACTCAACGTCCGCCAGCTAAGTGCTTGTTATGTCACTCACCGACCTGAAAAGCCTCCGAATGAGAAATGGTTCCTTGCAGGATTCAGTTTTATCGTGACATCGTAATAACTCGATAAAAACTGAGAATTATAGAGATTGGTAGATTCGATAGCAAATGATTTACGACCCGATCAGAAGTTTCTATTTTACAAATTCTCTGTTTCTATTTTACAATTATAAAATTTATATCTTGTTCTGGTCTCGTTTTACTTAACGATAATATGTAGTATAAACTTCGAAACAATATTTTATTCATATTAAATTTAACTGTCCACTTTCAATTAGTAGTAATTTTGCTTCTTTATATTTTTAATGAGCATTGATATTAGGTCTTACTTTGTATGTATGCAAAGTCACAAATTATATTGAAATATGTCTGGTGCAAATATTTCAAGCAATTTGTGATTTCACAAATATATAATAAAAACCACTGTTTCTTCAGCTTCATTTTCATTTAATTATAGCGGAGTCAAACAATTTTCACTATATTTCTATATGAGGCATAATTAAAACAGTAATGTAAAAATTATGTATGGAAAATTAACTTTTCTAACCAATTCTCACATACAGTAAGACCTAATACGAACGTCTATCATAAATATGATTATGTTATTCACAGATTTTGACGACACGAACCAAAGTGTCAAGACGTTAATAAAAGCTTGCTTTCAAGATTGCAAATCTTGGTCTTTACTTTTACAAGGTGCAGATCTTGCTGTCGAAATGAGTGAATAAGTTCCCCCGTTGAAAAATCGTCTGCTTCGTTAATAAACACCGTTATCACGCGCTGCTTCCAGGATGAAATATTGAAATAATACCGCGGCGAAACGCGAGCCCATAGCGTGATCATAAGCTACTCACTGATTAGTAAGTATAATCAGTCGCTCCATGTATCGCATTTCCTTTGAGGCTCTCTTAAATGAGATTGTATAAGCTGATGCAGTGATCGCCTCTAGAGAATGCACGTGTGACGTGACCATGAGAGGACCGCATCGACGGGTCCATTCATGATTATGGATTTTGGCCCGTAGTCGGCGCTTTCACGAAATTAGAAACGGTACGTGATGATGCATACCGTATCCTCAAAATCATTGATCGAATTTCCGAAATTGTTTTCCGTAAAAACAAGAAAAAGTACGAACACAGTTCTTCAAACGCTTCCTTCAGGAAGTGGGACGTTCTAAGATGTTATGGAAAGAGCCGATACCTATAATTGTCAGGGTCAGGTCAGGCGATTCATTGTTATGTGAGAAAATTTGTATTCTCCAAGTGGAAATACTCAAAGACTTTCCCGTAACTAGAGTCTTTCATTATTCAATAAATTTTGCTACAGAAACGGATGATAATTTAACTCAAACATTTTTTGTCTGTTCTTGGTGATTTGTGAGAGAAAGGAAATCTCTTTTGTATATTTTTTTTTATTAATATCCAAGCATAAAGAAGGAATGGTACTCGTGTATTAGAGTAACATTTTTTATTCAGATAAAATTATAGTTTTGTTAAAGGGACTTTTTAGTGGGTACTTGAATATTTATTCGATAGCATAAGGAATCGAGCATGAAACGAAACTTGGATATCATACAAATTTTATAGAATCCAAAATGGTATAAAGACGCTGAAAAATTCATTGTTAGAACAACATGGGAGCTTTTAGTGAATCAGTAGAAATATATAGCTTATTTATTATTTAAACATTTATATTTGTTTTTGTATGCGATTAGTTTGAGTAATGTGTCTAACCGATACTCGTTATTTCGATTTACATTGATATTTATAAACAACGTTTCTCGCCCAAAGAATGTTTTAATAAGAAATGAGTACAATAACGAAACGGACCAACGTTCAAAAATTTATTTATGACTTTTGTCAATTTTTATTATTACTACTAATAATGTTTATTAATTCACCTCGAAATATTTCATTTCACGATGTGAATTTTAATTTTGATTCAACAAGTATTAGGATCTATTTGAAACCAGATCATGTTTCCAACCGTCAATGGCAAGTAGAAACAACCACTAATGATCAGACCACGTGGCCAACTCGTACTCCATCGCACTCGTGTGCCGCGAATTTTCCAAATCATTTTTCTCGTGCATTTTTTTCGTGAAAATTCCCCTCCTAGTCGCTTCTACTACATTTCACGGTACCATTTGTATTTTACAATTGAAAGAAATAATATCCTCGCTTCACTTCCATGATATTTATTAAATCATTAAACTCCAGCTACTAGGAAATCACGCGAGCCTTTAGTATGTACAAAGTATCTCTAATTAAAGCCCATGTTTAGAAGTAATTTATTCTTGTTTATAATAAGATTTTCGAAAGTTATCGTTGGGATTTAACACAACTCTATAGGACACGCCTCAGAGATTGGAAAGCTTTCTAGAGAAAAGATAATACTGTTACTGGAGTATCATTTTTGTTATCTTATTTGATGAACGTACGAAATCCGTTCTAAAGAATATAGAAAATGGAGAAGTTTAACAGATAAAAAGATTTTTTAACCATTTCCAGTTTTTCCAGTGGTGTTTACGAGCGAAACATTTAACGTCTCCAAAATTGCAACGCGCAAGGGGTTAATTATTCAGTCTTTTAATTTTTAAGGAAAAACTTCTTCTCGTGCAAAGTCGTTTAAGCTCGCCGTCGAGAAGAGCAAAGGAGAAAATAAATTTATTCTTGCTCTCCAATTAGTAGCCTCAAAGTGAAAAAGCATACGTCCAGTTTCTAGCCGCAACATTTGTTCCTTGATGTTGTAAATCGTAAATTTTTGTTTGCAGAACACGTTATTCACTTTGTATACTTTATGTTTATAATAATTTTATTTTAATTTTATATTTACATTAATTTTTTTATTATCTTAATTTTTTCTCAAATTTGAGATAGGAAGGTCCAAATAATTTTCTTCGGTGAAACAAATAATCTTCACACTTGTGATAATACAAGACGTGTATGGAATTTTATAATTTAATTAAACGTTCTTTTTGTTTATGTATATGTAGAACTTTTCTTTTACATCTTAAGTTTATAACCGTGTCTAAATTTCTTCGCAAAATAAATTCTCTTTTTTATTCAAGAGTGTTTATATCTTATACAAAATATTAATTGCCTTCGACGAACAAATATTCACATGCAGTCATATACAATGTCGTCAGTTTTCCGTGAGAGTTTTATGACTGCGTTCATCACAAAATGGAGGCGAGGTTACGTTCTTCCGCACGTAAAAATCCGCCATTAAACGGGAAACATTAAAAACTTTACTTCATAAACCACAGCAAAATGCTTTTAATGCCTCTTCCAGAAGCCAGTCTGAAAATTCGAGTCACAACTTCTGTCAAATATTTTCTGACAAACATTTTCTTCAATAATACATTTTCAACAAATAACTTGCTTGTAATTTATAAACACTCAAGAATAAAAGCACGACGTTAAAGGATATGCGATGTCAAGCGATATCTACTTTCTTTCCCTTCCAATTCAAGCACCAAAAGCAATTAAAAAGAGGTTACTTTCAGAACGCGTCTTAATTACGTTCTCCGCCACACGTTGCTCGTATGGGAGCGTGGCTTAAGTGTACGCGCACCTCTTGGGGCTTCGGTATCATTTTTCTTGGAAACAAAGCCGCGTGAGAAAGAACTAGGTGCTTTGTTTTCGATATATTGTCTGCCACAATTCTGCCTTTACCAGGGATTTGCTACGTTCCTAATTCCACTTTTGTTTATCATCGTATCAAAGTCTGAAATTGAGTCACAAATACAGTCAGATTCCAAGTTGGCATGTGTCAATAGCACACGTCCCTAGTAACGTTACGCGAGGACTTTATCTTCGTCGGGTTGCTGGATTTTCAACCAAAGCTCCATTATTCTTTACAAATCCACTGACATTTCAAGTGTTTTCCTGTAAATCATCAGCGTTCGCTCATTTTACTCGTGCAATCTATCAATGAGGATTCAACGTTCACAGGGAATATAATAAATGGTGGTTGAAACTCGATGTAAACGGATCAGACAGACTTGATAGATAAAACAACTTTCACCAGAACTAACGAGATACATCACCCAGTAGACAATCTTGACTTGTACTGATATTTGGTCAGGTGTTTCGTCAGGCTCTATGAGCTGAGTTGGTCATATTCCTTGCAAAGATAGATTTTTAGAGAAAATATTACATTTGAGAGAAAAATATTAGATTTGTGTACTTTTCAAAGGATTTCATCAAAGAAAAGCTATATTCATTTTCAGAGGATTGGGACTATAATAAAAATAATAAAAATTTCCTGGCTAAGAATATTTCTATATTCAAACTAAACCGAACGTGGCTGTCCACTGACGACTTGAAGAATTACTTTATGATTTTTCGTACAATCTGGCTAAAATGAAACGGCTACGTGTCCAATATTTCTCAATGCCAATTCTCTCATGTGCCAAGTTTCATAAAAACTAAACAGTGTCAATTGGATGATATTCTTCACCAGCGATCTACATAGTACTAGGTCACACTCTCGGACGCGCACATAACTCCCTGTTTCTCTTTTTCATATCTGAACGCTCAACACAAGAACCAAGTGATCACGGGCTACTTTAACAAAAACCAGTATCCTATTTATTATGTCATTCACTGGCAGACATCTGAACCTGCTCATTCGGGCGTTCTTTGTGCTGTCCTTTCTACTTTTTCGATCGATCTTGAATGGGACGTTTGAACGACTCGCTGTCGCCGCTCAGACGTCGCTCGTTTACGATCTTGTCTGCTTTCACGTGCCTCGACTACGAAAGGACAAAGAGTGCACTGATTTTGGGAGTTCGGTCGATTTTCAGGGGAACGGATATATAGTTGGCTGGTCGCGTAGTGGTCCAGAACCAGAGATGGGCAAGATTCTGCTCGAATAAAATAGATAACGCGCGAAGCCAACGTCCAGGGGATTTATTGGCGACGTTTATTCGATCGAACGGTTTAACTTTTGTTTGTTCACTGAGAGATGTATCGTTCTGCAATTCAAATTTTAATTTGTATTCGGGGGGGGGGGGGGGATGGGGAAACGTTGTTTATCTTTCATTTGACGCTTTTATCTGGGTCAAGAATTTTGTACATTTTCTAGGAATTTTAAATCGGTAAAATTAATTAGTTTGATGAACAAAATGAACAAGAATGAAAGTAGACTAAAAATTCGACGTGAAAAATGTTGTTTTCTTCGACATTCTTAAAAATTAAATGTTTGGGTGAAATTTAGCTTGAAAACTGTATAACTTAGATACATTAAATTTAAATATACGAATATATATACTTCGAAATACACCCTGTAAAATTAAGATTGAAAGATGCTGTAAAATCAAAATATTTTCAGTTGATGATCACAGAATCTCAGGAACTACTGGCTCAATGAATTTCATATTTGTATAAGATATTCTTATATATGTTACCTAATATCAAACTTTGAATTTTAATATGCTTTTAACATACTCATATCAGTATACTCGTCAATTATAAAATCGTAACTCTTCATTTTCAATATCAATGACCAAGTTTTACCTTTAATTTGCTCTGATTTCCCCAAAAACGAAAATGACAAACAATGGCGCCGCGACGATGGAGAACGACGTCCAAACGATCGTTCTGGACCACTATGCACCGTTACGTTTCGCTCCAGCGCGAGATTTCGCGTTTTCCGCGGCGTTATAACGCGACTCCCGATCGATGGGTATTGGCGGCGATTTAAGCCGGCGATTCCACGAAATATCTTTCCCTGCAGCGAAACGCGATAACGTTTCGCGTTTCAATTTCGCTGATATGGCTGCTCGCTTCATGTACCGCGATCCGTCATTTCGCGGATACGTATCTGATAGCACACCTAACGCGAAGAACGTCGACGAAGGGTTAATAATACATGCGATGTGATTGGATATAGCTTGGTACCGTGCATCCTTTGGTTGATGGAGGGTGTATTCTCAGCAGATAATAGATCACTTTAGTGCGGGAGACACGTTTCAGTCTCAAAGGAAATTGTATTTTCGTTCGTCTACGAACGAGAATAGGAGAGAGCGATATTCGAAAATGGACATCCTTGGTACTATAGAATTTAATTGGAGTTAATTTATTAAAATATGTGGTTGGTTAGCTTCTGGACTGGTTACTTTGTAAACTTTGAGAAAGACAATGGTACAGGATGAATTTGGATGAATGGATAAGAGTACCATTTAGGTTTACGTATGACTATTGGAGATTATCTGATATTATTTAAAAAATGTAAACCTGTGGAAGAGTAACTTGAGTGAGACCAAGAATTCTTTAACAACGATCCAGATTATCTTCTGGGTGTCATCTGATACTATTTAAGATTAGTAATACTGTCGGAGCATAACTTTTTGATAAATGGAATAAGAGATTGAAAAGCGTCAATAGATCCCCGAAGATGATCCAGCTTAGACATCGAGTGCCATTTGATACTGTTTAAAAGAACTAACACTGTAGGACAGTTACTTGTTTACCAATGGGTTAAGAGCTTTTACAGGATCGACAATCTTTTGAAGACGACTTAGTCTAGATACCGGGAGTCATTGGATACTGTTTGAAAGGACCAAGACTGTAGGAGATTGACTTGTTTGCCAATAAGTTAGGATGTTAAAAAAGACTTTTAAAGACACTCAGCCTAGGTATTAAACGTCATCTGATACTCTTTAAAAAATGTAAGATTATAGAAGCATGAGTTGGTTACCAATTGGAGTAAAAATTTTAGAAGAACAACAATCCTCTGAAGATCTTGCTACCGAGAGTCATTTGATATTCCTAATTTGATACTTTAAAAAAATGTCAAAATGTAGAAGCATGATTTCTACTAATAGATTAAATGATTCAAAGGACCTTTTTAAAGGTAACCCACCTCCAAGGGACTTTCAATGACCCATAATGGACTAACAATTGCCTAAATGCCTGAAGAATTCCTCTCTGATAGTCCTTTAATCATTCCCGAGGTGCCTGACGAGTTAACCATCCCCTAGACAATCGTAACTGAACATCTTCAGATAGTTTCACTTGAGGATCTTTTAGCGAGACAAAAACTACCATACTACCCAACATTTATCCATCCTGCAGAATGGAAACGAAGCCAAGCGGAAAGAGATTTGACGACGTTGACAGGATTAAAGCGAATGCGAAAGCTTAACGCGGCATCCTTTCGGTAACAGACTTGCAGCGTTGTTTTTAGAAGTTAGAGTGCATGTTGTAACGTGGGGATTAGTTCGAAGGAAGCTATTGGTGTTTAGCTTATATAGGCTAAAAGTTAACTAAGCAATTTTCGTATATTTTCACAGCTAAAGTAGGTTTAGGTAGAAAGTTGCTTCAAAATGCATAAACCTTTTGAACAAAGCAGTGCTCGGAAACTATGTTCACATGCTCCCAGTATTATTATCCAAATTGTATGTTATAATGGATTGCTCGGATTGAAACGAATTAATTGTTTTGTTAATAACGCGTTAAATTTGGCTGAAACGTGACCGCGCATCTCAATGAAACGAGGGAAGCCTGTTCTGAAATGTTAGAGAATTTTCAAATTAAGCGACGAAATCACGCTACTCAATTATATTCAAGGTAACCGCTGTATTGTTAACACTGCGTTGCAATAATCGTGTTGCTGTGACAACTAATTTGGGCCGCGTCCAATTAGTATACATTAATCGACACAGTGTAATTAACTGTGATATAAATACCTTGCACTGGTTCGATTCGTCGTGATTTCTCGCTGATCCTTTCACTAACGTACGAGTGAAAATAGGGAAACAATGTACGTGATGTATTTTGATGTATTTATTTCTGTTATTGCAAACGTGACTGTATTTAAATCAAGGTGATTAATGGAACAACAGTTTCGTACTGCGATTGTAAATTGTCGAGTTTGTAATAGGTGACTTTTGGTAGGTGATCAATTTGTAATTAATTTAGATTTTTTTTTTAAAGAAATTAATGTGAACTAGAAAATACCTAGCCTTTTCAAATTAAATTTTTTTTATTTTTACACAGTTGTGGTGATCAATATAAAACACATAACTTCATGAGTACTTATGGTCTATCAAAGCAATATATTTTAAATGTTTTAGATCTCTATACTTTGTTGCGCATCTAGATGCATGCAAATTAGTGATAACAATGTGACAGGATAAAGTTTTAATACATGATATGTGCCATTGAGCATTTAATTGCAGTAATATAAATGATAATGTATAAATTACATGATATAAAAATATTTGTTTTTTTTTAGGGGATGAAAGTCGATCTTTCTTGCACATATCTTATCATCCTCGCCCTACAAGTTCTTGGCACGACTTCGATTACGCCGTAGGGAATACATGCCTCGGGATTGAAAGGCTAATATGCCAAATTTTTCTGCTCACCGTCACTTCGACGGATGAGTTATGAGGAGCTACACGAGGGAGATTTTGGCGATAGGGGATAGTGGGAGGCAAGAAATCAAGTAGGAATTCACGGAGGTCGTTCGTCCATAGGTTGTTGTCTGATTTATGGCTTGATTGCGAAATTCCCGCGAGACAGCAGGCTTTGTTTTGCAAACTGCTGACATTTCGCGAAACTTCCTTGAAAACGTAGAGTATAAGAATCCGAATTAGAAATTCCTTCGGGGTTACTATCGGTTTATTCTCGAGTGCTGATTTCATTTTGGACACTGCATTCAATTTTAGGTGGAATTCACTTATCGAAATATTTAATTTACTCGAGGAAAAACTTGCTTTAACTAGATTTTACACAATTTTGATACTATTATTATTTATACAATTATACATTTCATTTATATTATGTTTCGTTAAATGCAATTGAAATTATATAATTATTAATACAAAAAATAAGTCTAATGAAATATAATCTATTACGATGACATATTAATCGATATGAAAAAAAATTGTTTTATATTAATAAAGGTAAATCCGTTATTAAAAATAACAAGTACATCGCGAATAAAATACTAACACTGAGATATTAATACGTAATAATATTTTGAGGTACTTTATTATCATTATGTTAGTAAATAGATACATATTACGGCTTTGATGAAACTATCCATATTACTAAAGACAAAATTAATTACTTCACATAATCAATTTGTAATTAATTTACGGTTATTATTATAATTTTCTCTGTCGTATGGACTTGACGTGTATCAACTTATTAACAGTAGAGATTTCCTTCCAAAACAGAAAATAAAAATAAATTTTGCTTTCAGGATTTTTATTTACTTAGAAAATTATTGACTTTAAAAGTGGAATTCGATATTTTACCTTCTCAAATGGATTCAAATAAACGTTTTGCGCGAAACAGTATACGAATACGTTTCATTTAAATACTTTTAAATATTGAACGAACGAAAAATAAAACTGCTAAAATATTCCTCACATTTCTAAAACACTACCGGTGTGTCTGATGCTAAGTTACGCGACGATCAGCATCTGGAGATATAAACTGAAAGAGACGGCACGTATAGCGGAGCAAGAAAATAAATTTCTTCTCGTGGAAATGGGGAAAGTTGAAGATGGTCGTGGTAGTTTTAGGTCTGTAGACTGGGAACACAGGTGCCAGACGCGGTTTCATCTTGCTTGTTTGCGATCCTTTGACCATCTTTTTTCAGATGCGCGTTAAATCGATGACCGACTTTCGTGCCCGTTACCGTTTTCGAATACGCTTTTTAGGCCCTACACGGAACCCTTTTGCACGCTACATTGCTCGCACGAATTTACGTTCGATCTAGAGTACTCAAATCGATCCAGAAGCATACGTTACGAAGCTCTCAAACTTTTCCTCTGACTTCTAACAGAAGAATCCACTTCCACGGCGATTGAAGAGACACCCTTTTTGATTTCAGCCGACATCTTTCATTTCCTTGAACGTATCGATAGCGTGTATCGTGATATCCCTCAAAGACTGTATCCCGTGAACGCGTTGCCGCGATTTCTTCCAACGGAACGTGACCCATTTATTCGATTGATTCGTCGACACTTTTTTCCCACTTTTCCCCAGCTGATTTTGCTTCGAATGAAAAAGCGAAATTAAAGATTTATTCATACGTAGAGAATGAAATTTGATGCGAAAATGGTATTTGTTTGATCGCAGATACGAAATGGCGTTCTTCAATATGGAATGAAACGTCGTATTCATTTTGTATAAAAATTTAATGGAATGAAATTTTATTCCTTGTCTTGGTATTTGTGTGTAAAATATAATAAACTAAATGGTGGTGTTTCATCCGTAGTTCAGGTTGCAAATTAAATTGAACAAATAATATACCAGGAGTTATATTTTTATATATCCAAATTAATATTTTAATATGATTCGAATATGTATTTAGTTCTAAATCGATTGTAATCAATTATATTTCAGAAATACTATTCCCAAAAATTCTTATATCTTCTTAAACAATTTTTTACTTTCATTATAGCTTTTTGCTAGAAATTTATTTATCATTTGTTATTTATTTGAAATTTTTACCTACAAACAAAACTGTTCTTCCTATCTCCTGTAGAAGCTACTCGGATGATCGATCTTATTCGATTCATCCTGCACGCCGTGTTATAATAATAGAGCAAGAAGGTAAGGCAGGAAGTTCAAGCTAAAAAAGGTCAGACATCGAGTATAATAATTATACAGAGCACGTGGAGAAATGTCATTCACTCTCGCTATGTCCTTCACTGAAACTTTTACGCGTTAAGGAACAAATTTTTGTCGATAGGTCGACGTTTCAGACTATGAAAACTGCATTAAAGTTGTCATTTGCGAGCATAAATTGAAAAGAAGTACACCGTATTGAGAGTTCTTCGTTCTTAGAAATCATCTTTACAAATTTATGAAAATATTAGATTTAGAAGCATAGGCATATTATAAAGAATTTGTTTAAAAATAGATTAATGTAAATGAACTATACATACTTATTTTACACTATATATACATATGTTATTAGTTGGTTTCTAAATTATTAAGCTATTTAAATCTATGATTTGTTCCATCAGAAACATTTACTAAAATAATTTTCGCCACATGTGAACTTCACAATATTTATTTTATTTTTACATGAACTACCTATCACTTATTCGATGTTACAACGTTTATATACGTTCCTTTTCCCTTAGTTTCTCTAAATAATATTTCTCCATCGCAACTTAAACTTTCCCATGTAGATCATTTATATAGTATTTATACATTCAAGCTTTCCGAATTTCTTTCAAAATCGTACATTTCATTTTCAAGAAAAGCACGTAGCCGGAAATGAATAACAATAAACCGGAAAAATGTTCGCCGTGGGCGTCGGCAATATTCATTCTGTTATTTACCGCTACTTTTGGAAAGTGAAAGGTGATTCGTCTCGTCGAACATGTGCGGGCAAGCAGCGAGAGGCGATGGAAAACCATCGAGCGTGTTATCAAAGAAAAATCAGCGGCACAAAGGCGCGGAAAGGAAAAATTTCATTCATCGAGTAACGTCGTTCATCCGTGCCAGTGGCTTCTTTCACGAGAAACGGATCGCGAGTCGTGAAGTGCGTCTGCGAGAATGAATGAGCTTTCTGAACTGACGACTTTGTCGTCTAGTTATTCTTTTTCCACGAGTTTGGGGGGAATCATGCAAACCGTGGATCGTGAATGAACTGCGATGAACAATCCGCTGTTCGTGAACTCAGTGAATTTCGTGACTTGCCAAGCGTGAAACTTGCCTCTGTCACGTCGAAGACGTGTCCCATTGAATATTGGGAGCTTTGGTGTTCCTTGCACGCCGCTGACATCTCGTAGCTTGTTTTCACTTTCGAATTCCGAAGCAGAGCACTCTTTCAATAGAAAAAAGAACGTTTTGAGACCCTTTGATTACGGTATAACTATAAAAAGAATTATCGAATTTTTTGAAGTTTTATATTAGGTGATTGGATAATAATGATCAGCTTCTGTAATTTTTCACTTTTCCTTCTATATATTCTTTTTTGTGCATTTAAAAAATGTTTCAAATAAATTCTCTAATAAGGGCAAAATTGAATTAAATCTTAGTCCCTTCATCTTTGTTTATTCTACGTTCATTTTGAAGTATTTCTTTATTGTGATTTTCCTGCGCTGTTTTTTCTTCCTAATTTTTACATTAATTGTAGTACCCTTTTCTTTACGATTTTGTTTCTAGTTGTTCCTAATTCTGCCAATTAAAACTTTCATAAGTTTCATTGTGCGAAGTCCTTCATTGGACGTTAACTTTGTGATTGGTTGTTGGAATACAAGGGCTAATTAGTCCAGGATGGTTCGATCGAAGAAGTTGAGTTTATTATTCTGAGGCAAAATCGGCTAGGTTATACAACTAATAGCATAGCAGTCCACAGGGATGATAATGGTCTATAAAACGGTGTCGTTGTGCCAACATGAGGATCACAGTCGCCGTATAATCCAGAAATTACTCCTGCCGCATTGACCCCGATAGTAGCGCGAGTGATCTTCAATATGTCTCCTTGGTACGGTGATTTCGGCTTACTGGCTGTTTAATATCTACTCCCTCGAGGTACATCGTTGCCCGGCTAGACGACGTTTCGGCGATTCTCTGGTGGGTTCTTTTCTTCATGATTAATTCCCCATCCTATTTTTGAAAATTCAATCTCAGACTGCGAATTAGGGCACTGCGGACATTTGTCCTTTCCTGATGCGGCAAAACTTTTTCCCTTATTTCTTAAAATAACGTTTGGTAATTGAATTGAGGTAAAGTGAAATTGCTACTTGTGAATTGGTTAAGCAAAATGGCGACGCGGGTAGTCGGTACAAGCATTATTATTTAGAATGATATTTGTTTCGATCTCTGCTTTGAGATGAAAGGTTATTTTTCTGAGATATATGTTCCCATAGTTTACTGACATATGCCCCATTAAATGTAATATTCTTCAATTATTTTCATGTAGTAATTGTAGTGATGCAAATGTAAATTTATTTTACTTTTTTTATTACGTCTCTCTTTTGTATTGTTTAGAATATTATCAATTATATTGTACTCTTCATACTACTTATAAGAGGGGAAGAAATGTAACAATTTTATTCTATCATGTAATACTATTCTACATAGGTAAAAATATAGGTAAATGAATAAAAACCATTTTATTTTCAATTTCTAATATATTTTAATTCACACGTCAGCCTTATAACACTTGTTTTTATGGTTGCTTCGATGTTCAACTATATTCCGCATAATTTTCCATAACATCAAAAAGCGACTGATACTTGACTGCAACATAGAGCATCAAGCATAATTATATTTCAGAAACCTAAAATTATGGATGACCCTCGATCACCCAAGCTCCATTTCTCCGGGTTTCCTCTGACGATCATAATTGACTTTCCATGCC
Organism: Hylaeus volcanicus; assembly: GCF_026283585.1. Lineage (NCBI taxonomy): Eukaryota > Metazoa > Arthropoda > Insecta > Hymenoptera > Colletidae > Hylaeus > Hylaeus volcanicus. The sequence continues at coordinate 8,382,001 of NC_071978.1, read as the reverse complement.
TCTTCCCGCCAGTAATTGATCGTCGTTTCTTTTACTTCTCGTTCCATCATAGGAATTTTAATCTCATAACGCGGAAGTCGAATCCAACGGTTCCGGCGAATAAGTTTAAAGGGTTCCAATAGCTAATCGCACAGTCGTCTTGCGCAGGTTCTAATTTTCTCGTTAGCACTCGGTATGGGAACGCCAATTTCAGAGAATCGTGAACCGAGGTCAGCAATTAAGCACTTCCCATCGTCCATCGTTTTCCCTAGGGGACTAATTATTGTCCAAACGGACTAACTGTTTCGATACACAGCGCTCGAGTGCCAACCGAACCGCGCAATAATCCTCTGAGTGTTGGTACATCGGAAGTTGGCAAATACGGTCCTCTTCCAGCAAGATAGTTGCTAATTCTCAAGCAACGAAATACGTTGCAACGATTCCATTTCCAGTTCATTGGAGTTCATTCATTCATCAATTTTATATAATGCAAGAAAACAAAATTTCAGAAAATACGTATTTCGTAGTTTCATCTGTAGTTTAAATACACAAATTGTCGTGAAAATTGACTTACATTTCGCAATAAAAATATATTAATGCGAACACATATTTTATAAAAATGAATTTTTCTGAAAACTAATTATATACTGGACAGTTTGTTCTCTTACGGACCACTAGTACCAACCATAGCTCCTCGGTGTTGTCCCTGCTAATCTAAATCTAATCTTACTTTTCACTTTACACTTTTGCACTTTCATGTTCGAAAATATTACTTTCTCGAAAAACATTGGAATAAAAATCCATTTTTCAAGCTTTGTTACGGGACATATTTATTCCGTTACTACCCACCCATTTCATCGACTCGCAGCATTTTTCATCATATAATGATACATGAATTTCGGCTGTCCGAAAATAAAAAGATTTTCAATCTTAAAAGTTGATACGGAATAGAGTTCCTTTAAATTCCTTAATGGTTGCATTGACTGATTCTAAGTGAATTTTATCATAGCAAATGTCCTGGTACCTATACTGTGATTTATAATGAATCCACCTAGGTATCGAATTTCTAGCAATACTGATTCCCAGGAGATTCCAGCTGTGATGCATCCGTTTCATCTCCGCGGATTTAATTTATTCGTTAGAAGGATTAACTTGGCAGCATTCGTACTCTCGAGGATTTGCACTCAACTTTCCTCCTGTAAGATGAAGGCTATGCAGTGTGTCCCTGGAGAAATGTTAATTGTCCGTCGGTAGACTGTACAGGTAATTGCCAGAATAAAATATTGCTCTGACTCTTATCAAGTTCGTGAAAATATATGGCTAAAAAATTATACAAATTTCTGCTATGTTCGTTTTGATTCAATTTAAAAGTAAGCTGTTTTTATTGATTTTCATTAATTAAATATTAAACTGATACTGATTTCAACACAGATACAAATTTCAAAATTATATGAAAAAGGTTTCTAATTGAACTATAGTCAAATATTTTCTTTAACTTCTAGAGATTTCTTTAATTCTCAATTAGCCACATTGTGCAAGAATTATTGCTCCACCTAACCACATACGTAATTCCCCGTAGCAAAAAGAATTTCTGAAATGTTCCCAAGCACTGCTAAATTTCTCAAATTTTTCGCAAAATTTTACTATGATACGTACACCGTAGCTTACAATTCCCTGTGCACATTGTCGTTCGTGTAATACTAAAAATCCTATCTCAAGCACATAATGACCGCACGTATGCCGTCCCAAATATTATGGTCGAGGAAATACGTCGTGTTCTATCTTCGCGATATTGAGCAACGATATACGGTACGCGAGCTGTACAATTACCGCGATTGTCATCAGGGCCATTATACCTTTTCGAGAGCTCCAAAAGTGCGCGTTTCGGTTAATGCGTCCGACAGCCGTGGCCACGAATTGAATCGCTGAGGACCGGAAATCTGCATTTCCATAATCGATACATGTATCAATAAAAGCTTCTGCACAGTTTTGTATCGAGGAACACAGACTAAGAATCACCGCGATCGCTTTGAAAGTGGAACGATATCTAAGCAGCTGAGACGTTTCAATGGATACTTGATCGTCGGATAATGGAGCGAACGTAAAGTTTCGAGAAGTGCGGCTGTTTGAACTGGCGGTCCAATTCTTGGATCCTTCGTTCCATTAACACGTTAGTTACCGTGTCACTTCCGTGTAGGTGACACGACTTTTCGCTTTGAAGCGAAAAAGTTAATTCTGAACGTAAGGTGTTAACGTTCTAGAACTCACAACGTGACTTCAAAGTCACATACTATATTTGTGCTTTAGAGGAAAACTGTGTTGAGTTCTGCAAATTTGGGATGTGTATATTAAATCACTGAACTGAAGATTCATAGTTTGTTGTCATTCACAATATTAAATTTCTCATATCTGGACGTTTGAAATATATATATAGAATATTTAAATTAGAAGTAACCTCATTTGCTTGACCATATTAAAGTGAAATATAATTTTCATAATCTGTAGGGGTTGTAGCCTCTAGCTCAAATAACAGTCTTATCTAATTTAGATTCTCCATATTTAATATATCTATCTATAATAATATTCTATCTTAAAATTCTAATCTAAATTTAATATAAATATTTTTAAATTCTTGATTAATTTAATATTACAATCTACTTACCATTAAACATGATTCTAGTTCTCCATCAATATTTCCATCGTCGTCTCGTTATGCAATTTTTCCGTGAAGCTAAAAATAGCCTGGTCCAAACAAAATTAAAGAAAAATAAATTTCAATATGATTCTTGAGTTCTGTTGAGATTAAAAAGTAAGTACTATTTAATTTGTCAGGAAACAACAATTTTTCCTTGTAGGAAGCGTCAAGGCTATTGGTCTGGCCACTCCAACGAGTTAAAAAGTAGCTTCAGAAGCAACGGTTGGAAAAACTTCTGGGGGATTCCCTCCTGTAATATTGTGGTTGTGTTAAGAACTTCTAATTGGCGGCTTTGAGGGACGTAGCGGAGCGAGAGGAAAGGAATTTCTTCACGTAGATTCTCTGTTACTGTAAATTGCCAAGTTGATCCAGGAAAACAGCAATGACACCTGTGTTTGATTGTTACCTTGAAGTACAGTTTATTTACACAAGTATGAATAGCAGGAGCAATTAAATTGTCCACGTAGTAGGTGATATAAGCTCTAGAGTCCTTAACTGTGTCCTTTTTATGCTCACGTTACAGTTTTGAGACTAACGTATTGTAAAAAGTTATTCTTTAAATGACTTTATAACCAACAATTTTCAACATTTTGAGAATGTAATATCTTCTTCTGAGCCTTCCTCGTCATCCAAAACGTTTCCGCTTGTATACCAAAATATTTGCTTTAATAATAAATATGAATTTCCCCTTTTCTCTAAACTTCTATCACTTGCTAATCTTTCGCTATTAAAGACTCATCTGGACACATTCAGAATACGAATCGACACGAACGCCATCGCTTCAAATATTAATATAACAAACCTTCCCCATTTCTTCAGAACCTAACCTATCTTCTTTCGCTTATTTCATTTTATTCGACCCAGTAGCGAAAAGAATTGCGATCTAGGTCAGTTCATTTTCCATCATTTACAGTCGAACGTTTCAGGCAATTTGGCACGAGTGGAGTAGCCCGGTAGCCACGTACATACCTGCCAAATTCACGACTGTGAAGGTGGCGGGTGTCTTACTATTTAAAACTCCGGGATTGTTGTCGCGCTACCCAGCGCTGGTTACCCTCAATAGAATACATTAGCCTTGTATAAAGTGAAAGAGAATTTCGCACAACCGCTGCGCAGTAGTTCATCGTGTATCACGCTTCGTGTAATCTCGACGCGAGTACCTCTTTCTCGTTTCCTTTTTCGGTTTCTCGCCCGCTTCTTCATCCACGGTCCCTGCATGCAATGGCTGTCCAGCTCACACAAGAACCAGTGACCAGAGACCACGAAGCGTTTCCTTCCTTTTCACCAGCACGGTCCACGGCTATTCTACAATCTCGGGCATAATAAGTGGCTGGCTCATTACTTTTTAGTCAATATTTAACGACCAGCCGCCGGCTGAAATTGCGTCTCTCAGTTTCTTGACCTCGTGCGATCGCTTTCCAGGCTAGCGAACGCCTCTAATCGAGACCTGTCTCCTGTGGTAGATTGCACTAGTAATGGAGAGTTAAGGACTGTGACTCGAATGGAATTTATGTTGTTTACAGTTTTGTTAATTGGAGTGTTAGTATTTGGTAGAGAGAGAGAGAAAGAGAGAGAGAGAGGTCGATAGGCTTTTAATATTTACATCTAATAATTACGGTTATGCTAGAATATACTTTGATTCCTACTATTTACACCCAACAAGTGGAGATTTGTATTGTACAGTATGAGTGAAAAAATGTAATTAAGTCGGAAGTATCAATTTACCATGCTAAGAGTGGTAGGTGATTCTACACACAAAAACAAATAAAAAACATGCAATACAATTTTGCCGTACGATGCATCGTTCCCGAGTAAATCAGCTTTGAAGCTAATTGGGGCACGGGTGCAAGAAATTGGTACACCTGAGACTCACAAAGCTGCGAGCGCGTGATTCGTCTCTGCGAAATTGGTTTACACGAAAATGGTGCCTGGTATACAAAAATGTTACCACACGTTTCATATTTTTTTTGCATGTACAATCTTTTCTACTCAATCATTTATACATTTCGTTCATTTCAGCTCTCCTTATTAAACTATTTATGTAATGTTTATGGACATTTAAGTTAGTATTTCCCATCTCTTCTGCTTGTGTGTTCAATCTTTATAAAATTCTTATGTTAATTATGTTATGTTAATATTTTTCAAAATACAAATAAATAATGTTACACATTTTGACACTTAAAGCATTCAAATAATTAAGCTTGCTTATATGAAGGACTTTCTCGAATTTTAAATTTATAGTTTTTAAATTTTTCAGGAAATTATAACTTCTATACTATGATCAATACTTACATTATTCGTTATTAACAGGCTACGCCGTTCGTTCTAAATATCAATTTTTTACTATAACGATTCTGTAATTAGTACACCTGTTCATGCAAGAGTTTTAATCCCAAAAATTCGCAAGAAAGCCCTTTGAAACCCCGAGAATGGTTAAACTACGTATTATTTTTATTTTTTAATCGAAAGCTGCCTCAAAGGTGGTCGGTATCGAACAAAGTCACGATTGAAAATATTCCCGGAAAATTCTGCATTAATTAATATCGATTTGGCAGGCGTGTCGCGTATATTGTCGTTTCGGAGCTGCACATTAACAGATGTTGATGCTGTTAACGTACAGTGTAATTGCGAATCGATCGAAGGGACAATGGAAACGTGGTCAAGTGATATATTGCATATAGGACGAATCGAACAATGACGGCGAGTTTACATCAAACCGGATGCGGGTTCGTGAAATTGTATATACCTAACCGCATTCAGATTACGACTCTGGATCGAGTAAAACTATCGGAAATGAGATATGCAGGATCGAGGTATGAACTTTATAATTCACTTTGATGAGGTTGGGTGCTCTTGGAGAAACCTGATGTTGGCAGTTTCCCTTTGCAGACGAGTCAGAATGTCCAATTTTTAGTTCATTGTCTTAACAATTTTTCCATAACTCATTTGGAAGACATTCTTTTTGTCCTTACTGTGCACAAACTCCTAGACCTAATTTTTCCGTATCTATTGAAAACTAGAAAAACGAATAGAACTAGCACAGAAATTCAAATCTAACCTTAACAAATAATTGAACATCGATCCAGGTTACAACAAAAATTTTATTTTATTTTCTGAAAGCAATATTCCCTTTAATATAAACTATGATATTGTATAGTAATTACTTTTTCACCAAACGTACATGCGAGCGATCAAATATATTTGAGTGGCGACGAACAGATCAGTGTATCTATGGAATTTATAAAGAATTTATTTTACATTCACTCGGAACCACCGAAGAGTAGATCTTAAGTTGTTGAAACGAAGCTTGGCGAATCTACGCATAAAACCGAGTGTAAAACGAGGAGTTCGTTTTCGTCGTTCGACGTTTCGTTTTGGAGAGAGTTACCTTTGAAGTTATTTGGGGCATGGGAGCAAGAGATCCGCCAGCTGAGACTTACAATCCAAGCGCGTGCGTGTCTCGTGTCTTTGACATTGATTTTCTCGAAAACGAAGCACGGTATAAGAAAAGTTTATTCCAAATTTTCTATTTGTTTTTTTATATTGAATCTCTTTTCAATTATACTTCTTACTCAATTGCATAATAATCTATGTTAGCTTTAATAAAAGAATAGTAGAAGGACTCTAATTTAATATAGTCTTGAGTCAGTAAGGCGGAATTCTATCAAATGTCGTTAGCGTATATACATTAACAGCCACATAATGTAATACATTGATTTATGGTAGCATTATAAGATAGATTACGTAACGTCTCTCGACACCTGTTCAACTAGTAGATTTTGGCTCAAGTTATACGCTGCTAATCTAGCTCTCCGTTTCCATCGACTAGTTTAACAAAGGCTAATTACTATGGAAATCAGTGACTGGATAATCGGAAGTTGTAATTGCTTGTCATTCTATGTCAACCATTGAAATTATGGAAAATAGTATCTCTAAATCCTTCCAATGTAACATGTACATTTGTATAGATAATTAGAGCTTTGATTCATATTCCTCTACTGACGTCAAATAGTGTACCATCTGTTATGGTTAATTTACGCTTAAAATTTCCATCTCTTATCCTTCTCGAAATTCAGTTCATTTCAACTTTGTACCTTTTTGTCTTAGCAACTTTCTCGAATTAGCTAGGGTGAAGCTGTATCCATCTTGACGCCATCTTCTAGTATAATTTTACATGACATTCTCGAAATTAAGGAAGTTCAGGAATAAATGTTACCCCTTCTTTATTGATTAGTGCAACTTCTTCGGTATAAGGGAATTTTCAATTAAAAAATTATTGTGTTCCTAGTTATGACACTGCATTAATATTGATAGTTATTCATCCCTAATGAAGCCCAACGTTGAAGTATATGATTGTTTAATCGAATTTACACTGAGTAATCAAGCAATAAGTATTATTTTCCTACCTTATTTAATTTTAGAACAAGCTTGGTTTTTTTATTCCGTGTTACGTGTTCCGAATTAGGCTATTAACTGGATAGCCAAAGGTCATTACTTCGGATCGATCCCTTTCGCTCAATCAATACATGATTCAGCGAGGTCTTCTTGTTTGTGACGTGCATCGCTCACGATTTATTCAATTGAATGAGCAGATTAGCTGCTGTGTCGACGCCATTGAACGTTTTTGCGCATCGAGACGTGATCTTCTAATCTCCAGCCATATCCAAATTCCTAATCGATACCAACGATAGTATCCGAGAGACACCAATTACATGCTTCGTCCAACGTCACTCGATATTGAATATGGATTATGCATGCAAATAATATTATACAATGTTCCTGCTAAGTTCATTCGACACGAGCGATAAATGTTTAAATATTTTCATCGCAGTCTACTCGAGCTTTGTGAGTATTAATCCGTGTACATTTAAGTATCCACGCTTTCCATACGAGACCAGCTGGTCATAAATATATGTAAAACGATCAATAAATAATTCACTCGTGAAACGAAGTTGAGAATTTAACTTTCCTGATTGCTGGAAACAATTCGTTCTCCAATGTTTCAAATTTAGTCCTGGATTGATGGTAGATTACTTTTTAATTTCAAAAGTTTAATTATGTTTAGGACGATTAAGTCCTCTTTCCTGCGACCACGTAACATTTCTGTGAGATTATGAAATAATGGAATTGTATTTATTTCATACAACTTCCCTAAGTATTAGTAATTTAATATATTTCATATTAATAATTGATCATTAATGAAACCTTTACTTAGAATTCAATAATTCTTATGACTCCATACTTAACCCAGTAACTGTGCAAAATTTTAAATACCGATTTTTTCGTGCAGAATAAGAGAATATTCTTATACTTCTTTCGAACCTTTGAGAACTCGGATAGGAACGAAGGAGGAAGAAGCTAAGCTACAGGAATAAGAGAACTTTGGGTTAATTAAAACATGCTAGTTCAATCTGGATCGAAAAGATTAAGCAAAGTAGAGGATCGTACAAGGGATCTCTTTACTCCTAAGACCTACAAAAGAATGCAGAACTTCTTATTGTGGCCAAGCATGTCACAAATATAACAGCTTTATAATGTACTAAACTATATTATTTATGATTTTATAAATGGTATGTTAGTAATAAAGAATGTCACTAGTAGTAAAGAAGTAAAGTTAGTAACAAAATGTCAAAGTAGTTCGATGGCGGTGATTACAAAGTTCAATTGACAAAATTCAAACAATTCAGAGTAGAAGTCCTTGTTCCAAAGTTTAAAACTGTAATCACTTGAATCACTTGAAGGCGAAACTTTATTCGATTTAATTATCCATTGTGCTACTCCTAAGTTCTACTTTGTATTTTGAAAGTACTCTTGCGTATAATATAAGAATATTTACTCGTGTTCTTTTTCTTACGCCGATTAGGTTATGTATTTTTCACGATCATTACGAATTTCTTTGCATTGCATATTTGCGTTGGTTATTTATTTTATTCTTATTATTGGGATTGCTTTCGTCGCACGAGATCCAACTTTACTGGTAGAGAGTATTTTTTTACCATTCATGATGCATGAATGAAACTCATTACCTTACACGGATCTTTCACAAACAGACCACCTTCATTTAATGTAAGAGAATATTTATGCAACTTGATATCTTCGCAACAACTTGTGTGTAAGTTGAGGCACGTATTCGATAAAATTCACAAACGGAAGTAAGATGTCAAAGAAGCAAAAGGCAATGAAAGGAACAAAAAGTAAAACGCTTCCAAGACATGCAATTCGGAGTTAAGTGGAAACGAAGTTGACGCTACTTCTTTTTTTTTTTTTTTATCACCGAAGACTGTAAATTGCATCTCTCAAGAGTGTATAGAATGAGTGGAACTCTTCTACGTATTCAGGTTTTCATTTCGTATTTATTAAAAGGCGAGCATTCAGATCGTAATCTATCTCAGTGGGTTCATAAATTAATGTCATTATACTTATCGCGAACAGAACGTCAAGTCTGCTTAAATGACTACTTCGGTTCCTTTATATTTTTGTTTTTTCTACTTACCGAACTTTACGCTGATACTTTGTGAACAAATATTCCTACTTTGAAAATGGAAAGATGTAATCAAATTATGGATAAATTCATAACTAGAATAAATAAATATCGTTTTAAAACATAAATCATATAAAACTATTCTTCTGGTAATACTTCCGTTTTATTTTGTAAAAAAAGTTGCAATACTAAGCTTCTGTAATTTTATCGTCTTTCGTCTTCGAGCATGATCAGAAATAATTTCAGTTCCCATAACTGGTGCGGTCGACTGTCGGAGAAGTGACTTTGAGAGGCCACAATTATCTGTTTCAGCCATATTGAACTCATCATTAAGGTTATCTCAGCAGACCCTGTCTTACGGGCGGATATTCGGTGGTAGATTGAAGGCTCTATGTATTAGAATCGATGGCTGGGTGAGAACTTGCAAGATTAGTATCGGTTAAAGAGCCCTCTTGGTGGCGAGTGAGGTGCTATCACAATCTTGACGAACTTTGGGTATCCCATTCAAGATACTTCCCGGGTAATAACGCGACATGCATTTCGGAGCATGTACGTAATTTGTTGAGATTGTGAAAACTTCCTGATTAAACCACTCGGGGACGAATTATTTTGTTTCAAATTTAGGAAAATTTCAGAGTGTTGTTAGATCGTGACACCTGTCAGTGTTATTAGACGCAGGTGTTTCATGTCGTTAAAAAGTTTAATTATGAATTAATATCAGAAGAAATAATAAATATAATGCAAAATAATACATAGTAAATAGAATTACATCAAATTTTAGAAAATAATTTATATTTTGGTCAGTAATAGATTGTCTGCTTTTAGCTTTCCTGTTTTTGGATAGAGAAACAAATAAAGTTTAATTAGCGAAAATTCTTCTGGCAAATATACATATCATGTTTAACATTCACTTTACTTTAAGACTATAATTTGGGTTCTCTTCAAAAATAAATAAGGTATGTAATTAATTTTCAATCTCTAATAATTAAATTACAACCATATAACAGCAGAAGGAATGAAAAATTGGCATAGGCGTATCAAAGGAGACACAAGATAGTTTTATATTCGTATTCGTACAAACGGAATAATTATGATCTATGTTTTATGAATAATATTTATTCAATGTAGTGATAACTTTATCCATAATTTTAATACCCTTTTCATTTTCTAATGACGAATATTTATTCATAATCTTATCTTCCTGTTCAACGTTTAAAATCCCTCAAAAGCTGAACACACGCATCAGTATGCATCACTATCCCCAATGAGCTAAAATACCTTCATTTAACCCGGAAAATTGAGTAATTAAGAAACTGGCACACTGCACCTATAATACATACTTTCTGACCGTGCACTTCTCAAGACTGTTTCATTCCTGACAATGAGTTGCATAAAAGGGCGATACTCGTATAATTAACGAGCAGCCAGCAGTGTATCAAAGTGCATACGGAATATCACGGCTTAAATCTTACGACTGGAGAGCTTCGTAATTAGCAGACCTCGAAATTGCTGTCTTCGTTAGAGTGCAATTACATATTTACTTTTCAAAGTGATAACGCTCCTCGTTCGTGTCTCTCTACGACGATTTGCGTGCTCACCGTGTTTGCCGTGGTTTTGCACCCGTGACCTTCATTGACAGGAAATCGTTGAGAGCTTGGCAACCTGTTCGCCGAAGACTTCCCCTCCTCTGCGACGAGTCGCTGTGCCATGGAATTAATAAAGTTCGACAGGGGCCTCGTTAGCCCGCATTAATCTGAATACGCGGGGAACAATTATACGGTGTGGGGTTACATGGCCCCGGAGTTGCGCGGTATAATTTGATGTAATTACAGTGTCGTGTTGTCTGCATCGTGCAAAATTTCGGTGCACGAACAATGGCTTGAGTTTTCTTTTTATCGAATGTTTCCAACGAGCGTGGTAGCTGGAACGAAAATAGTTCAATGGGGGAGAAATGTAACCAGACACGAGTAAACTAGTTTACGTAACTTGCACCTGATTTATCGAATCTAACTGGACCTTAACTACGAGAGCAGTTTACACGTAACTGGGAATTAACTTTATTTCTTCCTGGCTTAAGCTGGGAGTATGGTATGGGAAACTATTTTATCTGTTTGAAATGCATGATGTGTCTGAATTAATTTTATTCGGCTGAATTAATTTAACTTGAAGTGGCATACTGAGAGGGGCTAGTTTGGAGTGTTAGGAATTGGAAATTTAATGAATGAGTGCATTTTACATTTAAAATGGGTAAATTATAGTACATATTTTCACCTAGTTATCTAGTCGTATTTTTGAAATTTTTTCATGAAACTATTATATTTATTATTTTAGTTTCGAAATATGGATTAACTTCATCACTTTTAATCAAATCTCTTCTTTTAAATTCTTCAAATTTTTTTAAAGAATCATTTCTTTACAACTAATTATGTCTATCCTAAGCTGCTTTTAATTAGTCCTCTTAAATCTTGTCGATCGAATTCTCTACACATATGTGTAAATCCCTCCACTTCTTGATATTCAAAATTCATTGAATCGTGCCTTACCCGTGTCTAGGTCAAGCAAAACTATTTAACGGGTGACCCAAATCTAATGTTTAATCCTCTAGCTACTTCCAATTAACGTAACGCCTGGTCCAGACGGGACACGTAACTGATCCAGGCCTAATATGTTTTGCAGCCACACTTTTGTTATTTATTCAACCAGCAGCTCTCATTATGCGGTTCGCTGGCAAATGTATTCATGAACGGGGCGCGTTAAGATCCGCGAGGCGGCTGCATACTGCAAGCACGAGGCCTCGTCGGCTTCTAGGAAAATCGCATGCGTCGTAACGTATCGCGGTTGCCTGACATATTAATAGGGGCGTTAATGAACCCGAGAGCTTGATGGAACTATGCTAATAACGCACTGCTTGGAACTCATAGTGACTAGTGAGTCGAGTAGCAAATAATAATTCGCATTGTCAAATTTCAGTTCCTGCAACGATTAAATATGTTGCTTGCTTATTCTCAAGTTGTTTCTTTTCTCATGCTTCAGGTTTGTTAATCGTGATTTGTAAGTTCTTTTTCCTATTATTTGCTTTGTTAAATTTCATATAATTTTAACAATTAAATCAGTCATCCTTCCTTTTTTTTCTTCATTCATTTAATTCTTCTTTATTTCTCTCATTATTTTTTTTTTGTATACATATTCCTATGCATTATCTCGTCCCTTCTCCAATTAGTACCTGCAAATAATTCTGCAGCGGACCAAACATTCGAATACTATTAATATTTATATTCAGGAACCCAGTTAGTTTTTTATCCAATTGGTAATCAACGCGGTACGGTTTATAATCGATTTTCTATTCGTTATCGATTAACCACGACACAAAAGACCCCTTGAGGATTGTTGCTGTTCATCAATTAGTTATTCGTATTTTGTATGAAAGTCTAACTTGTTCGGTAATAACGTGAATTTGGAATGTTTGGAACGCAATAGCGCGCCATGTACGAAAGCGTACAAATATTTGGATTGTGGTAAACAAATATTAGCTTGGTACAAGTTAAATAGACTCAGTATCCTCGACAATAGAACGGCAATAACTTGTTAATAAAATTGAAGTAAACATTAGAATAATTACATTACTAAACATAGGAACACAAATATAGGTCGCTGGTTACAAAAACAAACAAAGCATTATGAATTTGTTCCCAGTTGAATTTTTTTATTTCTAAATTTTTAAATTCTAAGTTTCTAATATTGAAATTTCTAGTTTTTAGGTTTCTAATATTTAAATTTCTAATTTCTAAGTTTTCAATTTGTAAATTTGTAAATTTTTAGTGTCTTATACTAATCAATAAAAGTACACTTTTATTCCTGGCGAAGAAAAATTGTATCCAAGACCAGCACACGCCATTGATATTTGATTAAATAATTAGAAACATTGCATAGTTTCGATTAATCTGATTTCACATGTGCCACTTGAGGTATAATCATTTCTGATAACTTGCGTTCGAGACAATCATACGTTTCGGTACAATTAAGGTTGCTAGTAACGACGCACAAGCAAATTTAATTACAAGTCTTTCGTATGATATAAGATAGCACCATGAAAGATGGGAGCAGCGTGGCTTTACATCATTCTCGGATTTCATCTAACTCCTGCGAGATTTATAGAGCCGTTGTTACGAGGGAAATGTGTCTAATTAAAATAGTTAGCGATGTCAAGACTCATGTCTTCGCCCTAGACCTTATTTCGTTGTCGAATTTCACGCTAATCAAAACTGCGTCGCACTTTGTCATAGAACATCCAAGTTTGAAATTTATGTACAATCGTTGTTAGCTCGAACGTTAATAGTAAAAGAGTTTTCTAGTTTCATTTCTAACAAGTAGTAACACCCTTTACTGGAATTGTTGCAAACTTTGTAACGCGATGTAACTTCGTACGTTTGTTCTGAGAGAAATAATATTTAGTTAATTCATGTTATGAGTTTGTATTGCTAAATTTCATTGCTAACAAAAAGTGATACTTCTTACTTAAATTATTGAGAGCATGAATTATTTTTTCACATTTATCAAAAATCGGAGTATCTATACGACTCCTATCAAAACCATTCTGAAAGGAAATTGTATTTGATGCATTCCCTCTATTTGTAGTCACTCGTCGTTAGTAAGTTTGAACGCTTACAATGAACAAGTCTCCCAATTTCACTCCTAACAAGAGGCAAAGCTTTATACTCGAACTGTTGCCAAATTTGTAACAGGATGTGACGTTGTGGATATGCCAGTAGACTCTATATCAATATGAACTCTCTCTATCTCGCTGAAGAAGAAAATCGTATTCATATATTCCATCCCACAAGCCAGGAGTCTGTATACCTCTCGCTAGAAGTATGTCTTACTACTAAAATTATTGTAAAATCCGTAGGAAGATTTATGATAATACCTATCTAGTTTCTTTAGAACGAAAATTACATTTATCAGTTTCATCCATTAAACCTGCACTCATTATTCGTATTTTTAATATTTTACAATTTCTAAATTTCATATCTGACTGGGGAAAAACATTTTTTAATACAATTATTTTAGCAAGATATAACTATATTATTGGTGGCAAGATAGAACTGTAGGTATCTGCCAGAAGACACTGTAATAATACGATACCAATCTAGGTCAGGAAGAAAATCGACTGGCTGTATAATTCTCATCTTCTGATTCTGGATTCTGTTGAACGCATTCTTCCTTCTGCTCGAGACCAGTGGAGATTTCCAACCGTTCTGTTTCTGCTGACTCGTCTCGTATAAATGGACTTCCGTCGCGGATGCAGAGCACGTACAGTTTCGTTGTACGTTCAGAGAATTTACGTTAACGTTTATAATGCGATAATAGCATATCATTTAATTAGGTGTGTTGGATCACGTTCGAGATTGGTCGAGTGAGGTCGAGTATTTCGCTCATGCATGGTATGGGATCCCCAAATTATGTCGTACGCGAACTTCGGAATCACAAAAGTATCCTCGAGCATACAAAGCTTCAGGATCTCCAGAGTATCCTATACTATTCGAATCTTCCGAATCCCGGGGGTATCTTATACCATTCGAATCTTTGGGATGTCGAAAGTAACCATAGGTACAAGTTAGGTATACATAGCCTGTATGTGCCTGTTAAACTTTCCAACGAACGTTACTTATTCTTTGAAATTTCCGTTTGGCTGATGTTTAGGTTTTCCTCTTAATTTGTGAGAAGCAGACGTTCGAGTTTGGAAGGTGCTCGTTTTAAAACGTGCAAACTGAAATAGTCAATATGTAGGTTTTAATTGTTGCATGTGGAGGTGCTGTAAAGTTCTCACAATTGTTTTTTTTTTGTTTTAAATTTCTAAATTCCTTCTTTTTAATTTTATTAGAATTAAAGGTTGTATTATGGATTTCCATAAAATTTATGAAAATTATAATTTCGTTATGAATGAAGTTCTTATGCACAATTTTCCCCCAAAATGCACATACACAACACTACTTTTAATACGCAGCTGCACAAATATTTTTGCTTATTACACTAAAATGATAACTTCAAAATTCGTCACGTGGATGTCGTCCTAGCTGTAATCGTTTCTAGGTGTTAGTTAAGTTTCATAGAGTGGCAGGTCGAAAACGAATTTTCTCTAAAACGGAATACTTGAACGCTTCAATGACAGTATAATCAGCTGGAGAATAACCTATCAAGCGGAACGTTCCCTTCTAGGAAATACACCTCGCCTCGAGAATTTCTGATAAGGCCTCCCAAATTGGTTATTCTTTGAACCCTAATTTATATCGGATCTGTGTCATTCTTTACAGAATATCTCCCATACAAAATCGATAAAACGTTTTTGGTAACATGTGTCCAAGATGAGAATCCCAAACAAATTAGAAATATATCTGTTCATTCATATTGCGAAATTAAATCAAATGTATCTAAAATATTCTTTTACTGTAATGTTCGTTCCTACAATAATACTCTTCTTTATCGAAGAAAGTAATTTAGTCATGTATGCTATACCGTCGGTTCAATCATCGTGAACGAGTAAAGTTTGTTTGTGAAAAAGACACTTTTCGTTTAGTTCTCAAAGCAGCCCCCATAAGAAGTTCTATACTTTTCTTCGATGAAGCATCGAGTACTGGTTTCTCTCTGTAACAAAAGTAGAAAAAGCTCGTTTTATTCATACATCGTTGCCCGAGCCATTCCACGTAGACGAACCAGCACTTGAACACGTAAAAGATATTCCCTAGAAGATATTCCTGAACTGTAGCACCGAAGCGATGCTTCGTGCACCAGAATTGGGAAACTTTTATTTGGATAATAGATGACGAATGGAGCCAAGCATGTATGTATTAATACACGAATATACACTTCGAAGCGTACTATTAAATTATAGTAGTCACGATACAGTAGGATACTCTTTTTACATTCCTTACTTCTTACATTTAACATATTGCAACTTTGCCACTGAGTTACTTTATTAAAAAAATACCTTATACTTAAGCTACGTGCCATGCCACGCGAAATCGGACAGTAAATGGAGGCACATACAAGGTAATCTGAGTACCGAAACTATTGTTTAATCATCTGGTTTAATAAATAACATAGAAAAACAGTCGGCTTTCAATAATTCTACATTCTCCATATTACTATAAATAAATATTTCTTTCAAACCTACTGCTACAAATATTATTACAAGTATTAATATGTGTAAATTTTATAAATTTCAATTGAAAAGGAATTCGTTCTTAATAATTATTTAATTGCATATCGAAGGTTCCACAAACTTTGAAAATGAACCAATTTAAATTGTCTAACCGCCAACAAAGAATGTAAAGTTCGTAACAAACACTAGAAATACGCTTATTTATTTATGAATAATGCCTCGTGCTTGTTCCTCTCTAATGCAGGAAGTCTCGTTCCACGTGATTCGAAAATTCCGCGAACTGGTTCCATTATATCCGTAATTGGACGGCGCAGTTATGTTCGGTTATGAAGCACTCGTTTCCAGAATTCCGTGGGGAGCGGTGTAACGGGGTTTATGAGTCGTTTCGAGCAAGATCCGTACGCGGGGATGGTGACCCGAGCCTCGACCACGCGGGATGAATTGCATGGGGATGACACACCGAAGGCAAACGACAAAGGAAGAAATGGCCCAGAGTGAAGAGGGATAAATGTGGTGCGGGTATTGCGAGGGCTTAGGTCCTGGCTACGGTCCAATATGTATGTCTTCGTAATCTCTGGACTTAGCGAGAAAGAAAGGGGAAAGGTGGTCGATATTGGGAATAAATGGGAGAAATGGGAACCGGCTGCTTCTGTATCATTGATCCCTGTTGCCGTTCTTGATTAACCATGGGATCGAGATCGATATATTCCGATGAGTGTCCATCGATTCGATGATATTTCGATATCCTGACACTTCGTCGAGTGAGTCGTTTCATTAGGGAATTTGATGCGGTGCGTTGATTATAATTCGTGTGAAGAATTTCCTTCTGTCTTCATCTGCATCCAGTATTTGCGCTATTTTTCACTTCAAATGTTTCAACCTAACTGTTGTATAAATCTTTTGTTGCATATGTAATAAGTAAATTCTTCAACATTTTTATTTATATTTCTTGAACTTATATGTATGTATTTTAAACAGAATAATTCGTCTCTGAAAAGAACTCTTAAAATGAATATTACCGTTACTCTAAATCGTATTAATACCCATTACGAATCTGAAGATAGATGATATGATTATTTGTTACCAGCAGACGCATATGTAACACATTGTCGGAGAGATCGGCGTGTATGGTGTCCCATGGTGACCACAGACAATCCCATATGTCAATCTCGATGACCAGATAGGTATTTGGTCGACGCATTCCCTAATACCATACTATGGGAAATCGAATCGCTCAAATTGTAAGCGTTCAACATTGTAAAGATACTATTTGCGAGATTTCATGAGTGCAATATAGACTACCATTATTAGATTTGACGGCAATAATAGTCAATGAAATTACTAAGAAAGATTATACGATACAAATACAATACACAACTAATATTGAATTGAACTTTTCATCTTCTTTTTGCTCTCGTGAGATTAGAAAATAAACATGGTAAAATTACTTGATAACATACAGAGTAAACGTTATTAATTCTATGTTAATATCTTTATATTGATTCGTTATAGAGATGATAATATTTCAAATGAAAACACTTGAAATATTCTATTGTTTAATATACCGTTGGATTTAATTACTCCAGGCTTTCATAAATTTTGTAAAAATTTAGATACTGTCGGAAAGGTTTTATTTAAATTTGACATCTGTCGAACTCTAAACTCTAAATTTTCCTCTTTGAATGTTTGGTTTTCTTTTATTTACTACAAGTCAGGACATAACAGCAGTGTGCTCCCACTATAAAATTTGAAATATCTCGGCATAAGCGTTTTCCCAAATACACTTGCCCAGTCTCCATAAGGCTAGCACATGTTGGCTACGAATAGCAAATCGAGGGACACGCAGATGTCTGTAATGGCTAACGGTGATCCTACGTGGCAAATCTTGAAATTAACCTATTGGTATCGGTTGAGAAGGTAGTTGTTTTCTTTATTTTCGAAAAGTAAGCATTCTTTAGGAGTTTATTCCATGAAAAGGGGTCAATCGATTCGTTTGAGGATCCTACTATTCGATTACCATGCTTTTACAAGGCAATCAATATTCTTTATTACGTTTATTATTAACCAGTTTAGGCCGCCGTAACGTAGTTTGAGAACGCTGTGTGTACTCTGGAATGGGCCTTTGATACAATTGACGAGCAACTTTCCTCGAGATAGAAGCATCTTTCCAAATAAATTACTGGCGTCAATAAAAATCGAAAAGTCTTTTCCTATTTTGCGATTTGAGGTTTCGTTACGGAGATATGAGCAGTTGAAGTTTCTATGCACGCGAACGCGTAGGCCACGAGCCACGAGGCGAGTGCGCGCGAGCGCATAGTCACGTGCAGGAGCGCGCGCGCCCTTGCAGCACGTGCGGAGCGCGCGAGCGCAACCGAGAGGTAAACAACCGCGGATACTCATGGACGGAGTCGAACGTCAGTCCCATCTTTAATTGTTTATATCTCAGTAACTAAGCTTCAGATTGCAAAATGGTAAAGGACTTTTCGATTCCGTATCACTCCTCGAGGAATTGATTTTGACTAAATGTTCCTGAATTTTATTAACACCCCTTGAAATAATTGTAATAAATAAGCGAGGCACTGCATCATCATTTTGTTAGAAACCACTAAAGGTTTCGCAGTGGATGAAAAGTATATATTGGAGCGTTCTATATTTTCGAGAAGGTTGTAACGAAGTATGTGTAAGACCATGATAAAATATACATATATGTATTAACATATAGGAGGGAAAAAAGTGTTCATATGGTGAAACGTGTTTTCCAAGACGTCCAAAAGTATGCCTTTTGGTAAGAAACAAATTTAGATAAATTTCCGAATCATTACCGTCTTTTGGAAGGTAATTATAATTTTATTCCCATATTCCGATCGGCAGAAAAGAAAAATCTAACAAACTATAAATTAAGTATCGTTACTATGCATTATATTATTTTCAATATTACCAAATTCGATAGTGTCAAATCTTTTTATTTTTTTATCTATTTAAAACTTTACCCAACGTCATTTCTCGCCAAAAGGCATATTGTTGCACCGATCAGTGTTCACAAAATTCAATGGACGCAAAATAAGCCGACCCTGGATTGTACAGGTCACAAACACGAAATGATAAAATTCAGTGCGTCCAACAAACGCTGTAATGTTCGTTGAGATATGAAACAGAGAATTTCGACATGCCTCTTTGTAATAATCTGTCAGCTATTCGATAATTAACTTAAAGCTTGTCAGGCTTCGCCCTATAGAGTGTCTGCAATAGTCATCCTCCTCCTTTTTTTCACGGCTATCAGTCATCCGTAATTAAATCCTTTTCGCGAGACCTTCGTGTAACTTTCCATCTGTCTAATTTCCTTTGTGCCGGGTGAATGAGATTTTTGCGACAAAAAAATTTCGTTTGCTAGCCGTACGCTGCACAAAGGAGAAGTTTCACTCGATTTGTTTGCAAATCTGTTCGATCCGGCTCGTAGGGCAAAAAAAACGGCTTGATACTGCATCTTGTGCATTTTAATCGCGACTAATTGAAAGGAATTTTAAAATAATTGAATGTTAGTAACGGGAGTCTAAACGTAAATCTGCCTCTTAATATTTATTTGCCACGAGTATGAAGCCATTTTAATGTCATAGGTTAGGAATTTGCGTTCGCTGTTGTGATTTTTTTGTCTTTAAAAGACATCAATGTTTTAAAATACTGATCGCAGAGTGTGCTTACGTTTCAAGTTCGTACTACTTATTGTTGTATTATTTAAATTAATATGTGAAACATATCTTTAAAAACGTGTATTATGAAAAAATTTTCCTTGGAAGATTCATGCTGTCAGTTACCAGAATTAATTCTGAAGAGTTTCACTCGATCAATTATAGTCCATCAATCAATTAACCAGTTAACCGATTCGTTACATAAATCACACAATTAAATTTGATCCTTCTCATTCCTTATTTGTCATATAGCATTCCTTCGTACAACATTGCAGAAGTGATCAGTGACACTTTCCTTGATAATACTCATAATTGGACGTGGCACTTGGGGGAGGTAATGTAAACTCTCTCTCTCGCATTAGATATTAAAAAACAAATTTAGAGCGGTGTTTGTAAGAGCCATGACCGCGAGGAGTGGAGCATCTTGCTCCTTTTATGCCTAGGCCGCGTTTTCCAGCATGGTTCTGTAATTAAAACTCGTCCGCGGAGATGTACACTGGTTGCGAAAATAGGCTTACTAGGCGGGGGTCGCAGTTGGATTAACGAGTGTTCCCCGCTGCGACCGTAATTAATACATAGCGAGACCTCGAGTGGCTGTTTATCTCTCTTCCGAAGCGGCGTTACGTTTTAAGGGAGAAGCGGCAGGCAGTTCGGATGATAAACAGCGTCAGGGGGAAGCGAGGGTCTTCCTTCGGGCTGCCTCGCGCTTCTTTCAAATGATACTCGACAAGTTCTGACGGCGATTCTGCGAAACTCGCATGGTGCTAGGAGATGCTGTTAATTTGTTATTGCGAACTTTCGCCACTCGTAGCACTTGTCGAACCGGGCAAGAAAGTGTTTCGAGATGTAACGTTTACTGAGTTGCGAGACGTTTATCTTGCTTTTGTGGATAAAGTAGTCAGGGACGTATTTACCTCAACTTTCTAGTTTACATCGGACTTACACCCTTGTCCACAAATATGTGAACACTTATTACCTTCAATGAATAATTAATATACACCGTGAATTATTACTATACAATCTTTTGTTGCTAAATTCTACTTCGGATGTGTATCTTCAGTTAGTGATATTTAATAATATTAAATTGTATATTAATAGAGTTTTAATTTAGACAGAAAAAATGCCCAACATCGGAAAAACATTTACGACGAGATTTTACAAAATAAAATAAATCATATTACTTTGGATACAATGATGAAATTACTAGGTAGGGAGTAAAGTTTGGTAAAAGAAATTTTAAAACCATATAGCGGATACATTAATGAAAAGAAAATTGAATTGCTTCTATCATTACTGCCAAGATATTAAATAAATAATTGATGAAATATATTATCTAATGCAATACAGTTATTTAAAAAATGTTTATATAGTAATCTATACTGTGATATTTTTTTGAATTTAACGTTATCGAAGTATCATAATAAATTAAATGCACCCCGTACATTCGAGCAGAATCGTAATAAGACTCGCGCGTCGATGCACTTGCTCGTCAGCAGTAACTAGATAGGAGAAGACAGAGTGAACCCTGATAATTCGGCGTAGGGAGAGAGGAGGTAATAAAGATGGGCGTCGGAGAGGAAAACGAAACATCCAAGGAAACGGAAGGCAGGGTTATCTCGTTTCAAAATAAAATAACTTGCAGCGTGCAGCTATATATAACGGGGACCATGTACAAAAAAAAACATTACATTCGCGTTTTTATCTTTTCCAAGTAGCTTCCTGCATCTCATCAGCTCCACTCTAATTCTTTCGCGTCCTTGCCTTCTGTTCGTTTTTCATGGATATTTTTTTTCCAAGCTCGTATTTCGGTCTCCCTTACAGATGTGTCCCTCTTGAATATCTTTTTCGGCACACGTGTATTTACGAGTCGTCTTTTCTCCTTGATGCCTTGTACAGATTAGTCCTTCATGTAAATGTAATGGTTGCGCGAATCCCGACCGCAACCGCTTGGATGCGATGTTTACCTCGATTCCACTCCGAAATTTGAGTTAAATCGCGGACTCCTAAGTGCTTAGGGAATTTGGCGCTCGCAATACTTAGCGCTACTGTGGTTTGCGAACCGTTGGACGTCAATCGAATACATTTTTGGTTCAGTAGATTTGCATTCGTTTCTTTATTACAATTACTTAATCGTTTATTCATCATGCTTTATTCATTACTAATTGTTCATAATTAGTTAACCAGTCCTATAGAATCAAATGAACAATTTATGAATTGTTGTTAACTTTGGGTATTATTTCAGTCATTCAAATACTAGAACAATATATTATAAGTATATGTATGGGTGAATGTCAAGAGTGATTTATTGAAAAGTCAGAAAATTTGATCGAAGACATATTTCTATAACCAGCATATTTTGAAAAAAAAATGCACGAGGGAATGGGGAGATACTAGCGTAAAAGCTGCATTTTAGCCTTAGGAGTGGTTTATAAAAAAATCATGAAACTTGGCATGCAGAGTTTCCCATCTACGGCAACGATGACATGAATTCTTTTTCTTTTAATCTAACGAAGGTCTGATAAAATTAAAGTATAAATTTTATTTTGTAACGTAAAACGAAGTAGAGAAGCGGAGTTGGTTCTTCGAAGTGGAAGGAAAAAACTGAAAGCAAAAAGTAAGCTCTCAATCTTTTTCCCGTCTGTTCTTGAAGTTTTTTGATAGAAGTTTCAAGTAAAAACAAGAAAATTTGATACGTTCTAAACTAATACCAGGAAAGTTCAGCAACAATGGTGCCAACATCATTTTAGTTTGTTTATTGTTATGCGCAAAGTTTCGCGTAACTGTTGCTAAGCTGATCTAAGCTTCTCTAATGGCTGTTGCAAATATTCATGATGTTAATTTTCAGCGTGTCGTGTACTGTTTCCTTTCAACTTAAAAGTTGTTGATATATTATAAATATCAAAATCGAGGACGAAAATTCTTACGATAAACTGAAGCAAAATTAGGCGGAAATTGCAAAAAATTGTAGAAAATTGTAACTTGTAAAATAAAAATGAAAGTGAATCGTTTAGACGTCTACATCGTCAAATATTAGATATCTCTTGAGTCCTAGCTCCAGGAAAATCGAATATTCTTTCCACGTTGAATATATTCGAAAGGAAAACGTTGAATAATGGCTTTCTTTATTGCGACCTGAAGGATATTTTTAGAATTCGAAAACTCCTTTCAAAGGAAACATTTGAACTCAAGGATGTTTTCAATAGGTATTTCGTGGCATACCTATTAGACATATCTTTCTATTTGAAAATAGATATGTTAAGACATGTCCGCTGTATTATCCTAAAAATTGATATAGGAAAGAAAATAGCAGACAAGGTAAACTAAGTTAAAAAATATTTGTTTCTCCCAGAACTATAACTAATTCTTTTAACTCTTTTAACTTTTATCTTTAACTATTTGAAAAATATCCAACCATAGTGGTTGAGAAAGTTTTTCATTAAAATACCTCACACGATGCATACCTAATCAACATAACCCACCACCGAATCGATATAGTCTACATAGCCTAGTTCAATTCTTACTCGATCAGCTCAGACTAAATTCATATCCGACCTATTTAATCCAGTTAACCCACCGAGCTCGTCTAGCCGCAGCTATATGCCTAATTATTTAACTTGCCAGCTAATAGTGTACGTCTGTCATGAATATATTTCTCTTCGTCGATTTTCAGACAGTTCCGTGTTATGGCTGTTTTCGCGGCGCGAGAGTCTGATAGTGTGGGAAGCTCGTAAATTTACCCTGTAACTCCGTCGGTTGCATGTCCTCTGATAAATTGAATTAAAGTCGACCAACTGGGATCTCGAACTTGGCGATGTACTCGGTGATGAGCGTGGAGAAACGCGCCCCAAGTCTGCCCTTAATTTTCACTGTTTAGTGGAGAAATGTTTTGCGCGAAAACCCACTAACAACGTACTAAAGAATTTATAGTTGGAAATTTGAGTCTTCGATGTTGACTTCGACTTGATGGAAAAAATAATTCTATTAATTATTACCTGTTCGACGATAGCAAATTATTAATTATATAGAAAGAATTAATTGACGTAAAAAATGAATGCCGTTAGTAGTGAAATGTTTTTCAATAATACAGTTTCAAGTATTTTTTTGGTCTTAATTATGGTTCTAAATCATT
Organism: Hylaeus volcanicus; assembly: GCF_026283585.1. Taxonomy (NCBI): domain Eukaryota; kingdom Metazoa; phylum Arthropoda; class Insecta; order Hymenoptera; family Colletidae; genus Hylaeus; species Hylaeus volcanicus. The sequence continues at coordinate 8,357,872 of NC_071978.1, read as the reverse complement.
TTTCTATTATAAAACACAGTTTTAAAAATCAGTTTTCTTAAATCGTTCTTTTTGTATTTTAATTTAGTAATTTCATTCATGACATTTGAAGATAACTGAAAATAAAACAGAGCCAAAATATTAAATAAATAATAATCTTTTAGACCCTTAAACTTATTACCCTACAATTTACACATGTGCAAATATTTCTATAAATGCGTATTTTAATTCGAAATGGTAGAGGAAGATCTCGGTTGGAATCGCGGACCTAAGTATTTTGTTCTTTCAGTAGCGAACATTTCCTGTTAATGTGCTCCACGTAGTGGTGATCTTAACCAACCGTTGAAAAACGTTGAACAGAGGGAACAGATACGGCTAAAATATTCGTGAACTTGTTAATGCACTCTTTGCAGAGATAACATGTGTTGCAGCTTCTTCGCTCCTTTGGTGGCAGAGTTCTGCATTTTATAGATTAGAATCAGGAGTTGCTATTCGAGATTAGCGTCTCTTTTGCCATTTGGACGCAAAACGGAATGTTTCGAATGAGTTTAGGTAACGGCGTTCGCGAAACAGCTTCTAGTAGCATGCGAGTCTGATATTTATAAACTGCACGAAGGAAGTGAAAAATGTACGTCTAATTTTATAGTTGGATTCTCAAGAGTTGCAGAGAATGGACACCCAATTGACTTCTCAACTTTCTTAACTTGTGCCAAATTGTGTCATCTCGTATCTAGGATTGCGTCTTCACATGTTTTGTTGAGTGCAAGAGAGTGTTCCTTGGTGTGACTTCTTGAATTTAAAATTGAATCTTCTCGCGTGTCCCTGAATCTAAAATTGAATCTTTACGTGTCTTTTCGAATCTAAGATGAGATTTATTGAATGAGAGATTGTATCTTCGAGTTTCTTCTTCGGTTTACACTTGTTATCGTTCATGTTTTTACGAATACGTATACAAAGAATAATTCAAAGAGATATTGATACGTGAAATTCACTTCCTCATGCTTTGTACAGTGTCACACTTTATCTTCTATTAACGACAATAATACAATAATTTTAAAAAATATATTGAACTGAATTTTTAGTTTGTACACTTTTGAAATAAATAATATTCTGACGATACTTTAGGATAGGAAACGAAAGATGTACATGAAACAATGGTCGATTTGCAATGAATTACTAATTTACTACCTGCTCCCTCTGTCTTTGTCTCTCCGAGGAATTTAGTCCTGTACTCGAAGATTTATGCAAGGGTGAATCCCTCAATAGGCTTAAACTGCTAATAATTTGCATTTCTTACAGCCACTCGACAGCTACAATGTCAATCATTGGATAGCTTTTCTACATTGTTCTCGCGTTCAACTTGCTACGTCTGCAATATAGAAGATTGGAAGACAGACCCAGCATCCATTGTACCGTGGCACGTCATGGATTTCTCACTAGTTACTCTCTATTGAGGAAGCAGTAACACTTTGGAGGCCCCACGTGATCACCCAGGAATGTCAAAGTATTGGAACATCGATGAGACTTCTATTTAAACGATCGGTTCGTAAACCTTTCGCGCAGGCGCTCCCAGCGAACAACGAGCTGCAGGCGTATCATAAATCCAGCCTTTGAAATGTCCTAACAAATGTCTTGGATAAAGTTTCAGGGGAAGGTGAAAAGTAGCTCTCTCCATGTCGCGCACATAGCCCACCATGATTCTTTTATGTCTCGAGTGCCTGTAGCAGGATATCATTTACGATGGTTTTTGCGCTGTATCTGACTCTCCGGCTTGCGATGCCTTGCCATCTGTATTTCCTCTTGGCTCCGATAAAGCGGGACGATAATCTGTTTCCGTGGTAGGTCAGCGTCGGAATTATTGATACTCGGATCAGACCTGTCTGGCTTCCGATATCTCGTGTATCGAGACGTGCGTTCTATCGCATTGTTTTTCCCTACAATGGCGGAGTCGAACTCCAGAAGGGTGGAAAGATGACCTGTCTAAGCACGAAGGGTGTAATTGTATTGTTTCAGTCGAAGGGAATTGTACAGGCCTGTCGTGTACCTTCACATTTTTTTTACGGCGAAGTAATTCTTTATTTTAAATAATAAATGTTAACCACTGTTGATATCTGTTCAAAGGGTATGACACTTGTAGAGAAACATTAGAAATATTAAAAATAACTTGAATTTTATTCAATTAAAATAAATGTATGAAGCAGTCCATGTCTCTAAATTCTGTTCTATTTTTATTCTCAAGCCATTTCGTTTAAAACGATTGATAAACATTCAAAAACACTTGACAAATTTTTTGAAATTTCTTGCATTTGGAAGCAATTAGACTGCGCCCAACGCACCTACAATTTGTGTGGCGCAGAATACTCGAAGCACTTAGGAAGATATGCTTTTGAATGGCAGCTGGCACCGAAGGGGCGCTGAAGCGTGTTCTGCGCCACGCGTTGCACATGTGGAAAGACAACCGCAGGCTCCTATTTCATCTTCAATTTTTATTTGTCGGCTCATGAGCACGCAGCGTGCATTAATGAATACATAGAATAATTCACGCGCGCGGAATATTTTTGGTCACCAGAATTAACACGTCATCGTGTCACGCGGAACAAAATAATTATCATTAAAAACACATTGTTCAACCATTCGCGTGTGTCGTCTCTCAAGCATTTTTAAATGTATTCGTTAAACGTTTTTCAACAAAATGTAGTCGTTACAAGGTGCATATATAACGTTTTCGGTTTTTATGACACTTTTCGATGTGTAATATTTATATCAGTAATGGAATATAGTAATAAGGTGGTGCTTTTACGACCATGTTTATTAATAATGTGTTTAAAATGTGTATATTTTTACACCTTTCGAGTGCAACCAAATATTAACATTTCTCTTGCAATGTTAATAATATTCCTAGCAAAGAGCCAAAAGTACGGACGATCGAAATGTATTACTTATGAATATGTTTGAACTGACATGTAAGTAACTTGTAAGTAATATTTGTATAATATTAATTGGAATTATGTGATAATCCGAACTGTTCATTTATAAAACCATAAAATAACTATTTTCTAATATGACGTAGCATAAAACCTGTTAAAGGAAATAATATCTCATTCATAGAAAGCATCAATTTTTTCCTTGTTTCGTAAAATTGCTCAGGTTTATAAAACTGACACTCACAAGGTTTACCTTATTTTTATTCATGGATTCATTAAATACACAGCGCGTAGATATAAAAAGGATTTTCAGTTCTGTGAAACGAAACATCACGCATAAACATCGTGTCTGCCACTCTCTACGCATTATCGATTGCTCCTGATAAAACGAAACGCTTCAACAAGAATTCATCGTTTCGCGTCTCATGCCTTCGAAGAATTTTAAATGAGCTATTTTAGCGAAATGAATCTAACTTTAGATACCCATTAGCGGAAAGTGCCTACGATCCTAATTAGCTCTAAATTACTGCGCACAATTTGCTTATCTTTGGTAGAAACTGTGTACATGCTGGTGGCGTGTCTATCCGAGAACAGGGATGGTTCAAAGTAATCAACTTTGGAAAGAATGAAAATAAACTTATATTTGGGATGTGATTGATGGTAATAATCGACAGTTATTCATTCAAATTGCGGATTTCGTGCAATTTCGACGTGTGCTGGTATGGAAAACATAGCGGATGTATGCCAAATAAGTTTCGTTAAACAATATGATAAGATTAATAATACATGGTAATTTTAATAATCCACTCTGTATAAGCGATTGCATTTCAAACAAATATTTAATGAACATTGAGAATATTTGGTTTTGCATACGATATTAATAAATTATCGATACAAAAGTATATACAGTCTGTATATCTCTTAAAGTATTCGACTAATAATTTAAAATATTTCAATTTTAGTCGAAGATTTGTACATCATTCAGTTATATTGAGTAAAAGTGTGCTATCAATTTAGTTCCTTTACCAATACATCTTCACTCCCAGTAGATCAGATCGATGACAAAAAACCAAGTAGAATATTCTACTTCTTTTAATTCGTGATTTTATCACAGTGTGTGTGACTACTGATTGTCTAGTGGCCGTGTAGAAAATAATAAAAGTGCTTTTATAGAAGAAAAAAATCGGAACCCAAAGCGTGATGTTGATGCAATTTGAAATATTAATTCTACGAAGGGTAGGACTAGTTCGAAAGCGCAGAGGAGCACCCGTTATGTGGCTGGTCCGCAAATTCACCCCCGATAGTCCGCAATGCGGAATTTCTGGTTCGAACGTGCACGCGCGAAAGAACCAGAAGTTCTGCGAAAATTCGCACGGCGATCCTTCGATTGTGGAAACGTTACGGTCGACTCCTTAATTAGATTAAATGAACCGAGGTGCTGGCGGAATATTTTTTCTTCCCACTTCTTCCACGTGATCTAGCATAAGAACCACCCTGATAACTTCGTCGCCCAACTAACGACGTTCCCTTCTTTTTCTTTGTTGCAGGTGAGTCCGCAATTCCGATTTTTCGTTAGTATCATTCGCGACCAGCGAGATTCAGGTAAAATTAAAATAAGACATTGAGATTTTAATCAAGTATTGCTTACGGAGATAAAGAAACATAATTTACATTCCTTTTTATCTCTAATTTAGCGTTTGTTTGACAGCACATAAATAGTAATTTTTAATAAAAGTGATAAATTGATCAAGATATACCAAACTCTTCAAATTAGAATAATTTGAATATCAAACATTCAGAATATTAGATTAGTTATACAAAATTCAATTTAAAAAATTAGTCGGAGGTTTGTCAAACGGCAATTTTTTAGTTAATCGAAGTAATGGCTTTGATGCTGAATATATTTGTTAACGTTAAATTTCACGTTTGACATTACATTCGGTACGTTGTCACGGAAACATGTGTTAAAAAATTACTTCCTTTTGAAAAAGTTGAAATAGAATTTTCCATTTTAATTATCTCTGCTCTTAATTACAAACTACATTTAGAGTCACGTAATTACTGGCCAGTTCTACCCAGGTTATCGAGGTGGCATGTTTTTCAGTTCCAATAATCTCCAAAAAAAATAGTAGTGAGAAAGATTGCAGCTGTCGTGTGAAATATTTTTTTTCAATCTACTGGTTTCGTAGAGCTGTGAATGTAGCGTTACTTCGTGGAATTTAGAACTACTGTGGCTTGGGACAGATACTGGGAATGGATTCTCTTCCATTTACTCACTATGTTTGTACAAACCATAGGGATTGACAAAATAATGAAAACTGTGTACGTGTGCGTATAAATGAATAGAGAAATCGTTACCAGCAAGGTAAAGAAAAAAGAAAAATCGATAAAATACAATGAAATTAAACGAAGCGTTTTACCTACTTTTTGTTCGTGTGAGTGTACCAAGTATATTTGGTAGATTAATTATTTAATTATATTTGGGAAACTTTGTAGAAATTATTTTAATTCGTTGATATAAATTAAACAAACTAATTATAAAGGGAAAATGTTCTGTAGAGAGAGAAATATTAATAACTTTCAATATTATCGAGGAAGACTAAAATCAAGTGAGATTTTTGAAAAATGAAACAAAAACTGTGAACGAAGCGGTGGCTTAATTTAGGAAAAGTATGAAAGACCAAATTCTGGTGGTAAATCAAAATTGAATGAGTAATGACTATAGAAAAACTCATGTAATCGCTTGCTACGAAAATAGAATAATTTTAAGTAAAAGAATAAAGTCATGAGTCATCGTATTAATAATTTTGAAGTCCTGTAGATTCAGAAATGTTTAATCGTGGAGGATCAGATCTCAAGGGACGTACGGCAATCACGTAGGCCCGGAAGTCACTTCGTTGGTGAATCTTACTCGTGGCTTAAGACTATTGAAGAGGAAAATCGTGGCCCACGAAAGCCCTAAGGCAGCTCTTGTACCTCGAGTAACGGAGATCGTCTGACCTTTACCCTGAAAATCGCCCTTTTTATAGAACTTTGGTTGCCTTCCACCGCCTTGTCAGTTTTTGCTGGATACCGCCACGTGCTACTTGCCATTTTTACCTACTGACTTTGAAATTCATCGCCACTTAATGCCTATCATATTATTAACACACATTTTAAATAATCAATAACAATACCAGAGTTATTCGTAAGATTATAATGAAATTAATACTTTTAGCCTGGAGCAAAGAATGTTGAGTTATCTGTGGTAGAAAGACGATGACCGAAAAATTAATTTTTACTTCTTTATGTAAATTTGGAATTATCGTTCTCTATTTGGAATAAATATTGCTCGACACTGATTACTAACATATAGTAAAAATGAATTTCGTTAAAGATAGTCTAGTTTAGCCCTCCCTCGTATATTCAAAAAATGTTTACTATTCTATTCTTATGAAAAATATCATCTAACATTACTAACAATTCTAATCATGAAACAGATAACGGAAGAGTAAGCGTAGAGTTGAATTTACAGCAATTTACAGACAAAATAAAATTCAAAACTACAAATAGAAGGGACTATCAAAGGTTATGGCATGATAACTCAACACTTTCTTTTTTTTCTCTGGGCATTTACTTTGTCTGCTATAACTTCTCTAATAAAAGCTGTAATCACCCTCCAGTTTATCACCCTCCATTTCCGCCCTACATACCGCAATGTGAGTTTACAGCTTTATGGGAGTGTTTAAAACTCCTTTTTATCGTCTAATTTTGTACACAATAAGATATATTAAGAATCATTCTCTACAAACGTACCAACGCCTGTAATTCAAACTACTCGGTATACAAACATACAGTAGTTGATTATCTAAATAGGCGCATCAAGAAATACATCAAAGGGCAGAAAACACGAGTCAATTGACACAGATAAACTACCGAAATTACCTGTAACACAGACAGAGCATATCTGACCTGTCCGTCGTATTTAGCTTACCTAGCCTACATAACTGTTAGATCTAACCATGCCACACACGAGACAATTTAACACCAACCCAATGTAACGTGTCACCCATCATAACCGCCAAACATACCCAACATCCCAGAATACCCAACAAATTTCACCAATACACCTCATCACATATCATGCCTATAATAACGGACTATCGAATGTAGCTGGGGGCACTTAACCGTTCAGCCACTAAAATATCCCACATAACATAGCGTGACGCCTGAGCTAACTACCTATCTAATAGCATGTAGTTAATTCACTGTGCCCCATGCAGCTGTAAACTTCGTTAGTAGTACTTTTTATTGTGTTATGTGAAATATTTACTCGATTTTAGAGGAATTATGAAGATGAGAACGAGAGCAGGAAGTTTCGAGGCTTGCAATTAAACCGATATTTGGGAATTTATTTTAGCACCAGACAGAAGATTAATGATGGAGAGAATACTAATTAGAAGCATATAAAAAAAAAAAATATTATATATATATAAAAATTCGATGAAACGTTCACTGTGAAATATGCATCAGTTAAATATTTCGTCAAGCATAAACACACCGCAATTTTCTGTTTCTATCCGCGTCTGCTAAATATTTGCAACCGACTTGATGAATCGCGATACGTGTTTGATCGCGATACGAGTAGCTATTTATTGGGCCACCAAGCCTACGGAAAATTTTCACGAACAGAGACATCGAGGTAATCGATGTAGTCATTCCGTTTTCACTCTACACAAAGCCTTCACCGCTCGATCGATTGCCTCGTTGATAGATACTCTTCCAATTCGAATCGAGGCTTTAACGAGCCGCTCACTCGTCACCTTCGATGCTTCATCAAGGATTCATTAAAACCCTTTCTGGTTTAATCCGACTTACCGTCGCTCATGGATTTATTTGGGAACTTCCTGCGCTAATGCTGTTCATCTTATTTCGCTTAAAGTACGATCGTTGCGATTAATAACGAAGTGACGGAGCTATTATAGCTCTGCAGGCTTGTAGGAATGCAAATTATTTGTTATATTAGCGGGGTTTTACTTTTAGACAAAATTGCACGGTGGTGGATGTATTTGATTCATGGTTCATTAAATTATAATAAATTATATAGTAGAATTGAGAGTATTGATTGCATTGTAAGAGATTGAATTGAAAGTAACGATCGAGCTCTTTTCAAGTAACAGTTTACTTAAAACATTTGCATAATTTCACGGAACTACGTTAAATTTTGTTGTTGTGCATAGAACTTCTATGTTCATTCAAAATGTTCGAAAATTGTAGAGGATTTTCATGGAACGATGAGACAAAATTCATGAATGGGCATTATAATTTGAAATGAAAGAAAGGATAGCTAGATAGCGACGATGAATGATATCGCCGTGTTTCCGTCGAGGTAATGTGCGAATTAGGAACGATTGTCAAGCGTCCAGCGTCAAGTTCAAATACCTCTGGTCCCTGGATGGTCTGTTCCACGGTTTGCTCCACTTTTACGGCGCTCTGATACAACGTCGAGTTTTTCCTTATCGCGAGGAATCACAATATCTCCTCGGGCAACGCTGGAACCTTGCATTGAATGCCTCTCTCTCTCTCGAGTGCTTCTCTTATTTCTGTTTGCACACTTCCGAGGATACGAGGGCAAGAATCGATAACGCGATACGAGTCATCTAACAAATGTAAGAAACTCGTAAGACATCGTCGCGAGACGCATAAAACGATCGTAAAAACGTAACGTTCCCTCGCGTAATGCGAGCGATGCGAATCTCTCTGCATCGAGAAACAATTTTCTTTTATTCTGCATACTTCCTCTCGAACGCACCCCCGAGGCTGGGATCTTTAGTCCGACGTGATACGATTTTTTAGAGCTCTTTGTCGTTTCGTAAATCTTGCCCTCCCTCGCGAAGTTGCGATCACTTATGGAATCGTAGGAAGCTTCTGAGGAACGAGGCTGAACAAGTATCCATTAAGGAGTAATACAGCTCTAAAACCATGCAAAGTAGTATTTTCTTCGGAATTTTCTACAGAGTCGTTATTGATAGTAATCGTTCGAGATGTGGTCTTCCCAAAATTGTGCCACATTTATTGATTGATTCAAATTTTTGTATATTTATTCTTGTAATATTTTCCATTTTATATATACATGTTTTCGACCATGCACGAGTCATCTTCAAATGCAAAGAAAAATTTACAAATAGAAGCCCTATATTATCTACTGCTATTTCTGCCTTCAAGATTTAATATTAGTACACGTTTGAACGTGTTCAGCACGTTTGCATATGTTTTCGTGTATGAATTATATTAAATTTTTTAATTATTTTGCACGAACTTTTAAGAAAGGCGCACACGCTATCGATAACGTATACGCTCTTAGTAATTAACAGCGTTATTTAGTATTATATTTCCAATTATAACACAATATTAATAAATATTACCATTCCTGAAGAAGAGGAGCAACTGGTACATGTTACCCTAATTAATTTGAATTTTATTATTCATCATCATGCTTTCAGTTATGAATATAATTTAATAAATATTGCCATTCGTGAAGAAGACTATCAAGTTCGATCGAAACTTCGGAACGAATATTCTATGTAAATTTGCAGTCTGTAACTAAAACGAGGTAATTGTTTATTTCCCCTTTTTCTTCGCTTTTAATGTTGGTTGCATAAATTCAGTATTATTCTTCAGTCTTCAGGCGTTGTTTCTTCAGTTCTTCTGGACGTTTTTGCTCTGTCTGTAATCTATGTAATTTATGTAAATGTAATTTAAATACATTCGCTGAATCAACTACTGAACTGCTATAACATTATTTTTAACTGTTATCCTGCCATGAACAGGATATCTTTCATCTGCTGTGATAAAGGAAATTCAATATTTCTGTGAGATTTTAACAACAAAAATATCTTAGAAACTGTTACTTCGATAGTTACAAAAGTCTGTATACTAAATCGTGTTCTGTAGGAATACTCTCTTCCGTCTCTTTAACTACGTACAATGCTGTCCTGTATTCAATAATCTCTTGACCCATAAACTTTAACATTTTTATCATTCAGGCCTTTCTGAAAAAGTTTTTCGACTTTCACAATGGATATTTAACAGGACTCCGCGAGTACAACGCGAACGAACCGAGCCAAAAATTTGTCAAGGCTTTATTGTCTCTGCTCAGTTTCCCGCAACCTAGTCCAAAATTCCACCAACCGTGGACGAGATCGTGTATTACGTCCTGGTTCGTAGTTCTCGCTGTTTTGGAAAATTGCAGCGAGTCGTTCGCCAGCGATTCCTCTTTCTGGCGGTCCATTTAAGTTCGTAATTAATTCTTGAGCTTCTGTCCTCGATATTTGTCAAATTATCCTGGTTGTTCTTCCGGTGGAAAAGTTTTAAGTGACGTGTCGACGTTCCGTCTGCCTATTCGTCTGTTTTTCCTGTAGACATGTCGAACCCTCTCGAGCATCGTTGAATCAAATTGCTGCCACGATTCATCGCGTTACATTAATTGGAACGAACGTTCGACATTCCGTGCAGCGGGGAACACGAAAATCCTTTCGACTCGCAACCCGTGAATTTCGAATCGAAATTTGGTTGCGTTTTCTTCTACTAGACCTCTTTTCAGCTATGAAATATTATAAAGAAGAGGTATGATTTACTGAAAACATATTCACATGATTTTAATACAAAACTAGAGAATCTTTTCATCCTTTTCTCAGATCATTTCGAGTGTTTCTCGCTCAAACAGCTTTTCTTGCGTTTGAATATTACTTTGAAACTTCCAATACTTTATATAATATCATAGCGTACATGCAAAATCTCAGGTTTCAGACTTCACCTTGCATCTACTTTATAAAATTCCTGTATTAAATTTCTACCAAAATTTATTTTTACACAACTATAGTCTAAAGTTTCAGCTTGCAAATGGCTATGAATACATACAGCGTGGTCTCGAAGTAGAAGATAAATGTCAAGAGCCAAATTGTGGCGCGTTGGACCGTTTAGCTGAACTTTTCCGAAACTTTAACGCTCCGATATCTCGTAAATCGTTCGAGCGAGAATGCCTTGTCACTTCTTGAACGATTTGACGTGGAATGGCTGGTACATGAACGAGCATGAATAGCTTCGATAACGGGGTCAACGGGATTGTAATTTATTTGTCTTCTGGGGTGTGTATTTCATCGTAGCCCTGGAGAATAGCGCGTGTCCGATTACTCCTGGATTCTAGGATAAATAAGCCACTGGCAATAATATTCTGGTCAGGCTAATTAGATTCCGGTGGCATTGGGATTACGAATAGCAAATTTATTTACCGCGTGATTCGATAATTAACCTCTTTACATTTCGACAGTTACAGTGATTGGTTTAAAACCTTGACGTTAGGTGGGTTAAAAGCTATCCCACTTTTTGCTTAACTGTACCATTTCATTTAAAAGACTTTCATTCACGTGGCAATACTTTGAACTAACGCTAAAAATACGCGTTAGAAAGTTGTTTACACTGTTCTTCTGTGCAACTTGAATTTCATTTTTCTTTTATAATCGTGTACCTCAATGAGTTAATGGTTTAATATAATACCCAATTCCACTTGTCGATAACACAAGGTGTTTCGTGGCTTTGTCCAATGTTCGAGTGTTCTAAAGGTCAGAACCCTCGTTATATGGCCCTTTTCGTCCGTATCGTCCCCTCTTTTTACCTTCGTTTCTCCTCTCGATAAATTATGCCGCTGACTCAGTGTCTGTAGTAGATGGTTCACTTTTAGAGGGGATTTCTCCCTTTACCGCTTTATATCACGGGTTTTTTTTCCATGCACGGAATCCTAGCCCCACCTCTGACCTGGCACGTTTAATGCTTAGATAATTTTTTATCAAGCGAAATCCAAAACTTTAGCATTAAATATATTTAGTTAGAAAAATGAAACTCGATAGTGAATTGTGTTACACATATCTATAACGTACACATATCTATAAATAAACGTACCAAATTTCAAAACTATATGTCAACTTGTTTGGCTGCAAAAAAAAAATCATGAAAATCGTCTGGAAAACTGGTCAATAAAGGACCACTCCCTTAAAATAACTCGAAAATCAAACTAGCTATCTATCCCACTATTTTCGATCGACTTATCGCCGACAAATACGTTCCGAAATTTATACCGTTTACTCAGCATCATATCAGTTTACACTAACATCATGTATTTACCGTGAGAATCCAATTACATCGACCACAGCGCCGAGAACTCGTGGACCGAATTCGAATCGAAAAGCCGTATGGTACTTCCAAACCCGTTAGTATCCAACGCAAGAGAACATTCAGCTTCTTTGAATGGATTCGGTAGTGCCACCCACTCGTGCCCCGTTCCCAGGGTTTGTTTACATCCCCTGAGATTTCACGTGCAATTCGTTCCAATTTCCCGCGTCGCACAAAAGTCCCCTCAAGTATATCCGGCGTACTTAAATACCGAGCTTTCAAAATGGACAGCGATTGTGGCGCCTTATCGATATTCGATACGGACGCGGTGTCGCAATATCAGAGGAAATAGTAGAAGGGGTCGCCAAGAACGAGACCCAGTTTCGTGAAACGGGCTCGGAACCGAGCACATTCGGGCTCATACTTGTCGTCACCTTTGGCACCGTGATCGTTTGTACCGGGGCGACATCGCCGATCCCTTGCTGCGCTTATCGATTCTCTGGACTTATACGAAAGCAATTAATCCGTAGAACGACGAAGGAGCCCACCGCGGTACGGGGGAAGAAGGGGGACCGGCCGATCGGGGGTTTTGGGGGACGAAATTCAATGCTCGGAGCTTGTGGGCTCGCGAACCAAACATTCCAGAGACGCTCGAACATACTGCAACGCCTGGTAGAGCCAATCGGTCGGAGTTGGTTGGACGGTAGCCAACTCCGCTATCCTGTCTGCAGACGCATATCTCGAAGTCTCGACGAAGGAAGGACAGAGATAGACCAGCCCGCGTAGATAAAGGGAAATCGGGAATGGCGAAAGGCTCCGGGGAGGGGGGTGGTGAGGGCTGGCGTGGGTGGCAGAGGAAAGTACGAGAGCAGAAGGATATCCTGCTACATTATGGGAAATGAGAGTAGGCAGAGGCCACCAACTTTGCTCGTTACTTTGCCCGAACAAAAAAAAAGGACGCGTGCATCTCTCGCCCTAATGAATTGCCGTGAACATCTTGCCTAGGGAATCCGTCGCAACCGAGTTCGAAACTATGCTCACTGATTTCTCTCTCTGCGCTAGTTTCGTGTGCGATAAGGGCGCGATACGAGAGGTGAAACTAATTTTTCCGTTCGACCAATGTCGCGCTTTTGCTGGGTAGCTGTTTCTATTTGGTGTTGGTCGAATGGACGAAAAGTAGTGGAATTTACTTGATTTTCACGGTGACAGAGATTTTTCTGGGAGAGGATACGGAAGGGAGAAAAATAAATTCTTAGAGGGAAATGTTTAATTATATGGAGTAAGTAAATTTGGTTATTAAATCTAAATGTAAATAGATGTAAAATATTTGAATGTATGATGTAGATATAAAATATTGTATGTGGGGTTATTGGACCTAGGACGAAATAATATTTTTGATTTCACGAAATGAGTATATTATTTTTTATACAAAGAGGTATAATCATTGCGAAGGTTATATCAATTTTATTAAATTATTCTAAAATAATCAAATAATTTGAAGTATCGTCTCGTAAGATCTTTAATCGTGAAAATGTTGATCATAAAGATGGATGATAGGTGAAAGTCAACCGTGTACAGTGGTTGAAAAAGTGCATGTATTAAATGGGGAAATAGAAAGACTATATCAGTAGATTAGGATAACCATCTACGAATGAATTTATTATATAATTAAACATTAATTAAAATTTAGTATGTGGTGTACATACAATAATTTTCTATATAAATGGACACAAAAAAATTGCTATATGATTTAGCTTTTAAAGTTTCTACTTGTACATAAAATAATGTTTTCATTATGTACATGAAATATTGAGTCACATAAATAGAAAGCATCTTACAGGTATTTCATAAAATGAAACGGATTCTCGTAAATTAAATTACGAAGTATGCTCTCATCGAGCAAAAGTTCCACGTAGTTAAGCGCGCAATGATTTGTGAGATGACCATAATGGTATCCGTTACCGTCCGATAGATATTTGTCGAATGTCGCGTTCCTATTATTAGACGTATCATTCTGGTAACGTGTGGTCGTGTGCAATTTTCCTTGGCTTCTGCTTTTTTTCTTTTTTGTGCTGTAGCCGGCTCCCTTGTCCGTCGTCCCTTCATGGACGATCATCGAACGCTCTGTATCATCAGCCAGCCCTGGCCCTCCACCGCACAATGGTCTGTTCGTTTCTTTCACATATGAAATAGCTTCGGGCGATATGTCGTTTCGAGAATATCTCCAGTCAGTTCTGAGACGAGAAGCAGAAAAGAAAAACGCACTTGCCTGGATTTAGCAGCACGTTTCCATAGCAAGGTTCGAAAATGTCCATTGTCTCTTGCAGACCCACCTATCCTTTGCTGTGTCCTTTTGGAGAGAAAGGGAACTTCTCAAAGCTGGGAGAAACTAGATTTTTGCACTGATACCGTGCGTCTCTTCTATCTTATCTTCCTCTCGGTTTTCGGGAAAATCTAGATAGTCGCATTATTCGTTGCTAATATATTTTCCCTTCAACGTTCCTGTCAAGTTGGTACTCTGGAATTCGTTATCCTTGAAAAATTTGTTTAAAATTCATCCAGCATAATCAAAATACGCAGCAGCTTTAAGGAAATCCTGTAAATCACTTCGCGACATTGATCACTTACATGTCCACCAATTCGATAGAAACTACTGAATTTTGACCTGGTTTGGCGTAATTGTAACGCAATTTTATGTTCAACAGCGAAATCGTCGTGTACGTTCAATTGAGTTTGTCCAATAGGGTCGACAAAATAGTTCAAAAATTAATGCTAGCGTTTAATTAGTTTACCCGCTGTAACATCGTTCGCGCGGAATCGTAACCGTGGGCATGTATCATTTCGTTTCGATCAGAATATATAAATTGCGTTACGTCGGGACGGCTGCGCGTCGAAAATACACGGCCAGCCTATAAACGATGTATCAATGGTAAATTGAATAGGTACTGCATATCTGACTGTATTTTATGCCACTTTCGGAGTAAATTATATGTCTGGAAGTTATGTCACTATGCACCTAACAATAAATTGTCACGTTTTATGATGGTATACAGGAAAATTGAAAATCTAACAACATCCGTGGAAATCCGTTCTGTATAGGACAGTTTCGTGTTCTCACCCTATCATGAGTGCAACATTTTTATAATTATTTCTCATATTAAGTAGTTTTTTTTTTCTCGAATTTTATTTTAATTAATTACTTTTATCTATTGAGAAATAAAATAAGTACTTCTTGGTTATGATTTACATAATGTAAAGTGTGTAAAATGAGTAAATGTGTAGAATCGATTGTTTAGTTGGGTTGGAGACCTTCGCAGTGAATAATACCTACTATATCTCACCAAATACAGGTCATTGTTTTGTTCAAATACAAAGCCTTTTTCGGGTTGGGATCTGGTACATCTCCTGTTGCACGCCATTGTCGTTTTTGAATGGCACCATCGTATAGTGTCCATTTTTTTCTCACACATTATAGAATACTACAAAAGAAAGATCTTGTTTGCAAGCACATTTATTGACATTTAATCATAGGAAGCCACGATCCTCATTTATTTTGAAGTTTAACATTTTCTCTGCTGAACATTGATTTCTGAATGTGAGACTTTACTACATATTAAGTATTCAAATATTTCGAATAGAATTAAACACTGCCTTTTTTATGCAATATTGAAAGAGCTCTGATCATGTTTCCTCCTTGCCCTGAGCCTTCGCATAAAGGACCCAACTCCTCTGCCGCCAATTTAAATTAATAATGATGTTTTCACGGTTTTCCCGGTCTCTGTTAGGATTCTTGCATATTTGGACATGAGTGGACCAATTCGAATGCATGAAGGTATCGCAGTTCCAAAGGTCTGCAAACTGTACAAGCCAGATATCCAGTGCCAAGGACGTATCGCGGGACGACCTCATGCATTTTACACGAAGTTTATCAAGCAGGGTTTGCTGAAAATCATAGAAAGCAATTTCCGCATGTTGAGAAAAGCTGACCTCAGCGTCACTAACTCGTTCCTAGCTTATATCGCTAGGTAAACACTTAAGAACGCCGGTCTGCAGAGTTAAATCCTATCTACTTTTACAAATTTTATGGAACGTACTTCTTGAGCAGACGTTTGTGATTTGTAATAGTGAGTATATATTCGTTTAGTAGATTTATTAACGATATGAAACAATGACATCGTCACAAGATTAATAAAAGTGATTGCTGAATAACTGTTTAAATTTTCGTTTACTTTCAACAAACTAATTTATCCCTGATGATGTTAGAATTGATTAAAGTTTGCAAAGTTCGTTCATGGTAAAAGTAATTTACAGAAGCGTTTCATGAAGTATTTTCAGGAAAGGTGCACCATAAATAACTAATAATTGAATACGAGTTTGCTCGTTATTTAGCAATGCTTCATTTTACCCAAAAGGAACGCAATGCCCTTCAAGTCCCATTCACGACGGAATTACGTTTTTATATACGGCTGAAATATTGAAGCTGAAAATATCAGAGCAGAAGGAGAAAACAAATTTTCCGTAGTACCTCTCCACGAGTACCAAGACTCGAATTGTACAACTTTACTGCCGTCATTTGGCTATTGCTTTAAGTTATTCTATGTACGCACCGTAATTCCTGCTTCGAAGAAAGAAGATTAAGTCCTCGGGAGAACGACTTCGTCTCTATTTTCCAACAGTTTTATTGGAAAACGTGCGCTTCGTTAAACTTCGCAAGTTTCACTGCGGATGTATAAGCTATTGCTATTTTACTTTCTTGAGCTTTTCTTCGCTGTCGCTGTACAGCAATTCTTCAACTCGCGTTGACATTCGCATCTTTATGGACCAGGCGGAGCTTTCTATAAAGAATCGCTTGACATAGGGAAACATTCTCAGAAATTCGAAATGTTTCCGAAATTTATTGTACGAATTTTCTTTAGTCTTTCAAAATAGAAATGATCTCCATGTTATTCATACATCTATGAATCTATAAATACTAAAACTAACAAGAATCACTGACTGATTAGTTACAGGAAGAAAGCAGCATTAGAAATCATTTGTAGCCCTCGATAAATCAATAACTTCAAATTCTGTGTGTGGAAAGTGATAGAATATATTTCTTTTTCTTGTGTTGTGATGGAATCAACATGCTGTAACATGGTTTTCGAATTACCTTTAAACTCTATCAAATTATATTAATGCATATTTTCATATTGAAATTCATTTGCACATTTTATTTGCAATATCTACTAAATGACAGTCCAACAGATAGTGTGCACATATACATAAACATAATTGAAGATGACTTTGAAAAGTTACCAACAAAAAATTAGCGAAGGATCTTCTAACTACATTGTCCATAATACAGAAACGTTGATCGGTCTATTGGCTCGAAAACAATATTTCTGTACACGGTTCATTAGCTACACTTTATCTGCCTCGAAGGTCACAATAAATCAAAAAGCAATGGATTCAATTTACTTTCTGTTTAGTTTTATGGTATCGCCTCGTTGGGAACAGGATCGATGGATTCGGATTCGATTCAATCAGGGTATCTAACTGGCCTTGTTTGTAGTAGCGAACATTAAGCTGATTTACGGAACCGGAAACTGAAAAAGGAACCTAGTCGTGCTGATTTTAATCGGATTAATGGTCGACCTAAATCCATTGCCGGTGATCCATTCCGAGTGAAAATATTACTGGACGCAGTCATTTCTCCGATTCACGGGAATGTTATAATCACGCATCGGTTGGCCCATTTCAATGCGAATGAACGATCAAGCGTGGACGATTCAACGTTATAACGTTCCCCTGATTCGCGTCTGAAACAATGCGCTCGGTTGTGTGCACCGTTACTCGCGAATAATGCGAGTCGCCCGTGAATATAACGCGAGCTTTGACATATCTCAATCGCGGAGAATCGAAGACGCGGGAGTGGGTCGTTTTGGACTCCAAATGACCAATTTCTAGAAAGCTTTTCACCTTTGAAAAAGAACGGAACAAAAATCATTAAAAGAACGACTTTTAACCTTTTTAATTGTAATGGTTGTCTTAGCTCTTTTACAAGGTACAAAGAAATTGTGTCATACATGGCACAAATAAATAACTGAAAACGCAATTAGATCACCTGTAATAATAAAACAAAGAAACTAATAATTCAGATCTCATAATAGTTCGCTATTTCATCAGGATTATTATCATTATTCGTTCGCAGTTTTTTAATTTTTTATTAATTAATTTATCTATATCGAACCACTTTTACATTGGAATTCAGTAAATGTAATGCCTGGCGCAAAGAATTTTCCATAAACGTTTTCATTATTGCCAGAGTAGCGATTGAAAATGCATCACAAATTTATTAATATCGGCGAGATGAGAGGCCCCTCGACCGACGGACTGGAAATATTTCTGCCTCTTTCGACGGATCAAATATATGTCACTATTACTGTAATATCCATAACTGCTTTAATTCATTCGTTTGCAAATGAACATAAAATATGGGCGTGTATCGAGTTGAACCGTTTTCCCTGATTATTTGAAATGAGAAGTTTTCAAGGGAAAGTTTCGCAACAGAGAAGTTTCACATATACTCAGTATAACGCACGGGCGAAACATTTCGATAACTCCGTGAATATTAATTTTAAAATAGTAGTTATAATAGCTTTCTATCACAAAATTACGAACATTTCCAATAAAGTTTCATCATCATTCCATATCGATATATGGGGGCAGTAATAGTTAGTTTTACTTTGTATTTTTATTGGTTTGTAATATTGTATTCGTTTTTTATTTTATATTTCATACTTCAGTAAATATTCCTATATCAATTCTCGAAGAATATATTATTGCATTAATACGCTAATCGTGAACAGTTACAATATTACTCTAAAAACATTCATAACCTATTCATTTCAGTGAAAAATTATTAACATGAATACTGGATCATATTTTATCTTCAATTT
This sequence comes from Hylaeus volcanicus, assembly GCF_026283585.1. NCBI lineage: Eukaryota > Metazoa > Arthropoda > Insecta > Hymenoptera > Colletidae > Hylaeus > Hylaeus volcanicus. Next base: position 8,338,884 of record NC_071978.1, on the reverse strand, counting down.
AGTTAAAAAATTTGAATATCAGTTTCGGTATGTTAACTGGAATTTTGTCCTAAAACAGTCTTCTCTCAGTAGATCCGTGGAAAAGATTTATTCGTCGTTTCTTCTAGTTTTCAGGAAAAAACGTGTATTCTTTATCTCAGGCATCTGAAACGGGCAGAGCACGCCAAAGTAGACGACTATAAACTTTTAAAGAACTCCAGGGCATGTGAAATGTTTCTTACGCGGCAGCTACATGACGTAGTATTTCTTTTGAAGTCTCAGTACTTTAGACTTCTCATTCTCATTGACTGACGGGAGAATGCCATGCATTAGAATAGCGGATCTTCTGTTTTTGAATGTGTATTACAACTGAGACATCTGATATCATGTATCATATTCCACCTTACTGAACACAGTATAAATTATTTTACGAATACTTAGTTTGAATAGATGGTGGAGGTATTATTGCAGTAAAATGTTATGAAATATTTGGAAAGCTTTGGGGTCTGGTAAATAAGTTCATAACTTTTCTTCTTTTGGTAGTTTTTTCTGACATCTTTTAATTTCATACTTACTATGATTATTTATATTTTTATACAATTTTTTAAATTTCCTAAATGCTGGCTTTCTAATTACAGATTTCACTTCAATAATTTTGGAACATATAATGTATTTCCATTCATTTTTAGATAGATTATAACAAGTGAGGAAAACACTGGCCTCGAGTCCAAATGTCGCACGTCATAAAAGAGAAATATTCAAGTTTCTTCAACGACACGTTGTGCTATTTTTCAACAGTGGCGTAGGTGAACGGTGCATGCTTTTGTGGAAGCAATTTCGATATTGTTTCCGCAGTAGAAAATATCACCTGTGGGACTTGCATATTGGAACTTTCAACGTAGGTGATCGAGCAGGCGTTCATCACTCTTCCTGAAAATAATGTCTAGCCACCACATCTAAACTAATATGCTACGTTGTTTGGGGATAAAATGGATCGTTCACCACACGAGTTGTTCTTCTTTTTATTTCTATTATTCGAATAGGGTGTAGAATTATCAACGTCAGTTCATGTACGACTTGCCTTTTGTTATATTTTTTAATTCATTATCGTCACTCATAAAATATGTGAAGGAAGTGTCCCACGCTTTCCCCGATTTTAATTACATTTAATTAAAACAATTTTATTAAAACTGAAAGTAAAAGAAATTATTGGTTTTAACTTCAAAGTAATAAGTCAAATTGAAGGGATGAAGACAGATAAGAATATTTACATTTATATACGCAAATTTGAATAAGAATTAAAAGATAAAGAACTTTCTGTCTGTTGGTCGTTAAATAAAAATTAGTATTCGAATGTAGAATTTCACCATGCAGGAGCAAAAATATAACTGTTCCATCGGATAACCATCGTGAATAAATCGGTGTTCGTTGGTTTTTCTCGTTACCTATTATTCGTTTAAAACTCTACCCATCTCTGCATAAAACTACTTTCCAAAGTTTCAGCCCCTAACACTTTTTGTAAACTATTGGAAATACAAGAAGTTCTTTTTAGTAAATTCGCGATTTTTAATTTAAGATAACATTCCGTGCATTTCAATAAGAAATCGAAATATCACATTTTCATCTTCACTTTTATTGTTTTGTTAAATACTAGAATGAACCATTTTTATTTAATTTTATTTTGGAGACATATCTTTCTCTTCAATTTTTAGTTTTTCTACAAATCTGCAACATTTTATAAAAGTTTGGAAGTTAGGTGTTCATTATTCGCTATCGTATTAGATCAAAATGTTTTATCGTACATGTATCTCTTAAAATCGTAATATTTACTAAATTAAAAAAAGAAAACCATCGAAATGTGAAAAATTGATTTGAAATTCAATACTTCTGTACCATTGCTCTCGAGCTACCTTTTCAATTAAGAGCTGCGTGAATAGAAAAATTGTGCATGAGGAAATAACTCTGTTTTCCATTTTCATGGCGCTCGGAGCAATCCGTGTTAATTGCTTTCAGTCAACACACACAACCTAGCGATACATCCCTTTTAAAAACCATTCTGAAAATGATGTATTTGTTCGTGTACGTTCAAATTTTCGGATAATCTATATCGCCTTTTAAGCTAAAGTTTATTCAAAAAATCCGATGGGATATCCATAGACATCAAGTTGATTCAAAGGTAAACACTTGAATGCCTTTTCGTGTATAAAATTCACATTTCAATTATACAGGCAGATAATGCTATTCAAAGTCAAAGTGTAGTTGATTAGCGTAGAAGGGTTTCGCTCAGTATTTAGGTTACTATTAGTTCTATTGAAAGACTGCATACAATCTGAAGGCTCACAAATTTAATTTAAATCATTGTGTTTGTATTTTACGTTTACTTTGTGTTATTTAATTACTAAGGAGATAAAAAATAAGGTCATAAGTTTTAATAAATTTAATGCTTGAGAATACCATAAATTTCTTTAGATATTTTTATTTTTTAAAGTATTTATTTAGGATTATTTGTATAAATAGACATAATTTGTATCCAGATAAAACTTTTAATAGTGGAAGTCAATCGCTTATCCCTTGTTGGTTGAAAATGAATGAGGTTTGGAATTTTAATAAATCCAATTAAATTTTTCATAATAAACAAACACAAATTTAGGTGATCAATTTAATATACACTTCAATATACTTTCTACAATTTTGAACGTTTTTATTGTCACATTTTTTTCTGTACTCAAAATATACTTCAGGATTTAACTTTTTCACCGTTGTCATTGCTTATACGCGATCAGAGCAATACGTGCGTTGAATGCGCGGGGGCGTTCGTCGAGTATGCTGAATAAACGTGACTAGAACGTAGAGTGCCATAAAAGTGCAACTATTGTGTGAGAAATCTGTTTCAAAATACGATTTGAACAGATAAAGCTAGAGAAGTAAAAATTGTTATGAAGTTTATTTGTGAGTGAAGTAAAGTTCATTGTTACATGGTAAGCAGAAACAAACGTTTAGATAGCTAATTATAATCTGTATACAAAGTTGTAATAACACATAATAATTGACGTTGTCACACAGATTAAATAATGAATTTAATTTCTTATTGTTTTAATTATCTAGCTACCTAATAAGATTCAAATTTATTAGACTGTTACATGTAATTATCGATATGTTTTAATTGAATGTATTCTTGTATTATCTTGTATTATCGGTACTGAGTTTGTTTAAAATTAATAAACAAAATTTCGTGTATGGAATAAACGATAAACAGGCTTTCAAGTGTCATTTATTCGATTAAAATTACAATGTAAATTATAAAATGAAATTAAATTTTACATTAAACGGATGAAGGTTTATCTGAATAATGATTTAATAGTATAAGCGTTGATAATAAATCGCTACGCGGTGCTTTCATTCGTCGTCCGTTATTCCAACCTATTGCTCATCTCTGGTATCGATCAGTATTCATAAATATGAATAATGTTTAAATAAAAAATTGATTGAAAATATTGATGCCTTCCAAAGTCTTTGCCTTAAATATTTTTATGTGGAAAGAGTTGAGTATCGTTTATAATTCATACCCACCACTAAGTTTAATTCACCTATTACATAAATGATTCATCACTGTCTCCCATGTCATAAATTCCAATTACACGATAAAATACGTGAATATTTAGTAATTAATATTGCAATCTGTATCGATAATAGCTGCAAAAATGACGGTATTAAAATATTGATTACATCAGATTTCAATGCGAATAGGAGGTTGTAGAATTCGGATAATTTTTTATACGTTTGTGACAGTTCGTATTATATATACGTATAACACTAAAGTTGGTTTGGGGCTGGTAATGGAGTTCAAAAGCGTACAGAACACATCCTCATGGAAAATAAAAATTTCTATATTTTTTTCACAAGAGATTCACTTGTTTTCGAGAGAACAAAAAGCCCACGAACAATGTAAAATACATTATTTTTACATGAGCTCTGTTTGTTGTTCGAGGTAATATAAAACAAACAAAATAACACGGAATAAAATTGATTTCCACGAGGCTTTGTTTTCGTAGAAATTGATTCTGAATATGGATGAGGTGCATGGGGCACCTATATAAAATATGTCCCTATTGTGTTCGTATCCAAAGTTTACAAAAACAGGGATCAACGTTGGTGAGAAAAATTAATCGTTGTATCGTTAAAAATATAATAGAATAACACCGTTCCAGGGAAAATTTTGTTTTCAAGAAGATAGGGTTTGAAAGTTCCTGTGGTATGTTTATAATTGATTAGGACGGTACTGTCTGACCATTTATCGTTAATACTACTTGCGCAGGTATCTCTAAATGTTGATATATGGTATGGTGCTGTTTTAATCAATTCTAACTCATCAGAAGATAAAATAAATGCAAGAAGGATAACCCCGCACCGTCATCAATTTTAAGAAACTGTAATACAACTAGAAACAATGACCATTGGTCAGACACAATAGAAAAGTCATGCTGAATCACACTTGTACTCGATCAATTGTCAGACTTGGTTTTCTGGAGAATGAAGTCTCATATTAAGTAATATTATTGGACATTTTGGATTGATTTTCACATACAAAATTGTTGCCCTTTTTTTCTGCCATACTTAAATAAATATATTTAGTAAATTCATTCTTTATATAGTGGATGCATAGTAAATGCGATGTGAAGTTAACGAACGAAATAGCATAAGTTTTTATTAGTGATAACAGAAAACTTATTCATTGGTTAGTAATAAATTTTTTCAAATGAAATCCATAATACGAGTTCAACGACGTTGCACGTTCTATAGCGCTGCAAAAATTATATTCACTATTAATAATATGAATAAATTTTTGAGCATTTGAACCAACAAATCAAAAATATGAGGAATGGTAGAGACAGTGATATTTCGGGATAGTAATATTTATATCGAATATCGAGCTTAACGCATTGACTACCGTGTCACTCGGACATGGGTGACATGTAAACTCCACAGGGAATAGCATCACTCGTATTCCAGTGACGCTTATATTTACTCTGATACGAACGATATTAATAAGTATTCCTGTCAGAGTGTGACGGAACTAATACAATAATAGCTACAAATATTCCAGTGACAGTCATAAATATAATTCTCTCAAAATAAACAGTTTTATTTACTGTCTCTTTATAGAATCACCAAACTATAGAATAGAATTCCAAAATTTTTATATTTACATTTTCAAAGCTCAAATCGCTACAAAGACTCGCCTTCAATAAATCTTGTACAACGCCTTTTTTACCACACGTATACCTATCAAAAAAATATTTTCTCGTTCTCTAAGACACACGCAAACACCACGCAAAATTTTTTCAATTAATTTCCAAAGAAGCTTACACTTATGGCCAGTCCCTTAGAATAGCAACGGTCGCTTCCGTTTCCCGTTTTCCTCGGTGGCCATCTTGGAAAATATCAATTGTTTGCGGTCACGTGCCGTTGCCTCTCCTGTGCATCGACGGCACAGTTTGCGCCAAAATGGGGATCGCAATCGGGCAATTGCTCAAAAGATCAATGTAACATCGGGCGGCGTCAATAGGCCGGAAACGGATTCCTAACGTTGCGGAAACATTGATGTCGATGAGTAGCAAGACACTGGCATTGTCGGGCACCGTACCGTGGGGGGAACATCCGACCTAGCAAGCCCAGCGGCCGTTTTCGATAAAGGTAATTCAATTCAGTGGTTCAGTCCTGAACCTAACCCATCCAGGGTTGGTTCCGCGCCGCTGTTGCCGAAGCAATCACAGAGTTGCGGGCGGTTGACGAAAAGTCAACGGTCACGATTCAACGCGGATCTGCATCGTCCCTTTTTCTCTATTTTCACTATTTTTTTTTCCTTGTTTGGTTTTTTTCGTCCGTTCCTTTCCCGCACCCAGAATTCCAGGTTTTATCGTCAGCATGTGACGAGCGAAAGGGGAGGTGGCCGCGTTTATCGATTCGTCTATCGCTTAAATTTTACGTCGTTCCCTTCTGTGACGGGGGAGGGGAGGACGGCGACGCCGGAGAATAAAACGTATTCAGATGTGCGGCGAGCGGATGTATTGAATAAATATATTGGAAATAAACGGGCAGAAACGAGTGCATTGGAATTAAGTTAGGTCGATGCACGTGGGAGAGGGCTGGGTTAAGACTGGTGACGGCTGAGATTGCGAGGCTTTGATTTACGCTTGAATTATCGAGCTAGTGAAATGGATCAAGATATGTTCAGGTTATTTTGAGATTACTCGGTTATTAACGATGCGTTTGCTGCAATTTTTAATGACTGATGTACGAGGATGTGTTCAAATCCAAAAACATATAAAATATTAACAATAAAATACACGTTTCAATGTTTGGAAGATAAGAGATACTTTCATTCAAATATCATTTTTTGCCATTGGCCAGAATTAGGTAAGAATAATTTTCAACTATTCTTCAACTTTCTTGGCGTTCATTATAGACATCGTTGTACTATATTTTTCAAGTGTGTTTCTCGGATATCGTTTCGCAGCTGCAGAATTTGGCTCGAGGCAAACTGTTCTTAGGTAAACTGAATCTTGAAGTTTCGAGTCTTGTGTGAGAGTGGTTCAGGAAGCAGGAAGTGTTTCTGGCTTCCCTCGAGGAATTCTTGAAATGGATTGTTTTGCTTTGCTGATGAAGTTTCGAAACTCACCCCAGTGGATTCAATTTTTCTTCTCATTTTTCTAATGTGCTCTATTGGCCAAGTGCAGTGGCCTACCCAGTTTTGGGAAAAATGTCATGTCTTTAAATTGTACAAATTAATTACACACAACTAAAATATAATTTTAAATAGAATAACATGGCTGATGCAAGCATTTCTTTGTTTCTCTTTGGTAAAATCACCGATTCCCAAAATTTAAATGAAATAAGCAAAAAAAAAAGAATTGTTTAATAAAAACATTATTGAATTACTAGTTTTCATAAAGCACTTTCGCTTATGTCTTGTTGCATCTTCAGTCTTCCTCCATATTTACCGAAGAATCAAATTTTACTAAAAGAGAATCAAGCAACTATACTTATATATATATATATATTAAAGTAATTAAAAATAGATGTAAACAGTTCTTTGAAATCTCTTTAAGCCATGAAATAGAACATTCCTGAACTCTTCCACAATTACCCCCAATACTTGAACCGTCTCTCAAGCATCAAAAATCGGTAAACCTAATCGCATCAATAACGAAGAAGACACCCTGTACGTTCCCAAGCATCTGTTTCAACGACGAGGCTGTAACGCCATGTCAAGAGTCAATGAAGCACCCTCGGCACTGTTTGCTGGCGGTTGTGATAAAAATATATCAGCGTGCGCATAAACGTAGCGTCAAGAGCTAAAAATATTTTCCTCGTGCAAACGCCTACGAATTATGTACACGCTGAAAAGTGAAGAGATCCCTCCCATATCACTCCTTCACTCCTCGTCGACGTTTCAATCGTCCAGTTAGTCCTCGTGACAACCTGGACAAACGATGTTCGACAACGCATGTTTATCGTAGTTACCACGCTCTTTAACCGTTGGGTGGACGCAACGTTGTGTATGACAGGCAATAGAACAATGGACGAATGCTCTGGACAAACAAGAAGAGGAGGAAGACAAGAACCGTGGAAGCTGGGTCCGATAGTACAAACCTTATCGATCCATTCCGGAAGGGAAAGAACGCTTTGCCCTCGGTGTTCTGTTATCAATAGAATTCTCATTGTGTCCCGTGTAACCGGACCGATGGAGTCCTTCATCCCCTTTTTCCCCCCATAGTTCTCTTATCGTAAGCGCTTCAACCGGTTGTTTTAATCGATTGGAAATTAAACGAAGTTAAGCGGCTCACCTGAATGCGTTAAGAGAGCATCCGCTTTCGGAGATATTATATTTCGCCTGGCATTTATTTAAGACTGTTATCTATCGGGAACTCGGAACAATGGGTGGAATTCGAGTGCTTCGAAATCCCTGAAGCAGGGATGGACAGGGTTTTATACGAGTGATAGATAAGGAATGAGGTGAATTAGACTGCATAATTACATTCTCAATTGTCCATATTGTGAAATACTCTACAATGTAAATTTGTATCTTTGTTTAAAGCATAGCAGATGATAATTATTATAAATATTTAACTATTACGAGTAACTTGTGGTGCTTATTTATATTTTTATCTTAATTTCTAACATCATACGACTACCTAATCGTTCATAACGCTGCATAAAGTGACTTGTGACTAAATACCAACCTTCTACAGTGTTTGCTCTTGCTGCTTATTTATAGTGCTTCCAAATGCCAGTTTAGCAGGAAGCTGACTCCTGGTTTAGTTCAAAGGGTAGCTCGCCATTTATGGGCTTCGATGATATTTGAAGAATAAACATGCATATATTTCTCGAATATGACGCCACAAATATAGTTGTGCAATTCAATTTTTGAAAATGACCGAATTAAAGGCTGAAGAGAGGGTTTGTTTTTAATATTAAATTGCAAATTTTTAAATTATATTATTTCTACAAAATAACAATTTCGTATGACCTTACATAATTATATATATTTTAGAAATAACTGGAAATGTATTAACTAAAACATCGTTGCTTATTTATTATATCTACAAGATTATTCTTCAGTACTTTATAAGAGTGTGTCACTAGCATAACTCGACAGGAAGGGACATACGCGTTCACTCTTGCACGAATCCCGACATAATAGCTCTGACATAAATTCGGGATCTACGCCCATTCCACTTAGAACTCAGTATATGCAGAAGTAGAAACTAGGTGGCAACCAGCGTCAACACACACGCATTATTCTCTTCTCCCCCTCCATTCTACTGCTCGATGCGGCTTTGTTTTAATTAGGTTAGCGTCGTACGCACCCTATCACAATATATTACTTGTTTCTAATTGAACTTCTCAGAGCAAATTCGTTTTCAGTGACTTTATGATAAATAAATAAACATGATACTGAAATGATATATTACTTGTGAAATGACAACATTAATAACTTTCTATTCGTATTAGGAAGAGGTTAGAATATTATTTATTGAATAAACAACTGCGAACAATATACTTTGGTAGAATTAATTGTGCGATCGATTCAAGGTATGTTTTGATTCTAAATATAATTATTCAGAACAAGATTTTTTTAAATGAGCAGCTGGGTAAACAATGAATATAATATATTTTGCCTCGGAATATTGCTAGAATCCACTGAGCATTTATCGCTATGATTAGCGTTACTCAATTTCGTACACAGGTTAGGAGCTATTGGGTATTCGCTTCTGCGCAATATCAGCTATCAGGAGAAATATCGTTCCTCGCGATACAGGTTAGCAGTACCGAGTTGGAACCCTTTGCCAGTAATTTGACTCTTGAAACTTGTCTCATACCAACCACGCTTTATCTGTTGGCCTAGTGAAGCTAGTTACGCAGCTGATTGCACAGTTCTTCGACAAGTTCAGTTGTTGGTTGGCTACACGTTCCGGGTCGAAGTATTAGTGCCCATAACTTCACTTCGTGTAAGTGAGTGTAAACGGTTCGTTTTCTTTGAATATTCCGTTTTATTAGTAATTCGACGTCTTGACACCAAGGCTGTTTCATTTTATACGCAAAGTTTTCGTTTTATGATTCTGCAGGAAAAAGATTTCGACGAAAAATGTATCAAGAGTTTGAAAAGGTTCAGAGTTACTATTTTAATCCACTGCACTCACAGCCTTGGTACAGACTTGCTATATTTTTTTTTAAACATTCTTCTAAGAAAAGTTTAATTTTATCTACAATTGTTTTTCTTAAGTATCGAAGACTTACGATAATGAAAAGTAAATTAACAAAGTAAAAATTAAAAAAGTAAAATATATTACTAAACTGCGGATGTTTATGGAAATTCATATTTTCATGTATAGAGATGAAGAACATAAACGTGAATTAGGGTATCTTTTGTCTTCTACATGTTGTTACGTGTATTTTATTGTTTATATTTGTTACGCTTATGCGTTTATACATCTCCTTGTATATTTACATTTGTTGTAAATGCGTAAAAATATCCGTCAATAGTCCAGACATTAACTTCAATTAAAGAGCACTGCCTTTAAGCGCCTTTCGTAATAAACGTCTCACGTCCCCTCATCGAAGACGCAGTCAAGATGGCCAAGCTCTTCCCAACAATCCCACCCTTGTAATTATGCAATACCTCCGAACTCGACTCATCGTACTCGTTAGCGCGCAATTACGGCCGATTTGCTTAACAAAAGTAATTACCATCGTGGTTCGCCAGTGTCAATAAATGGTGTCCTCAAAGTTTCAAGCCTGGAACACTCCACTTCTCTCCCCCATTCATTGTCCTCTCCGTTTCACCATTTGACCGCTCTTCGTCTCGCTTCTCTTCCTCTTCCCTCGCCGTTCGATCCACTAAGAAATCGAAGAAGTTACATTTGGACAACCACGAAGAAACTGGCAATCAATTTTCCGAGCCGTGGACCGATAACGTCTCATCTTTTTCGTCGTTTAACGAATTCGCGGTCGAGTGGCTTTCTCCGTCCACGCTCGGGAACTATTTCAACAATTTGTTTAATCGATTTCGTTTCACCGAGCCGGGAGTGCGTTATACCCGGCTTAATAGCTGCGAAATAGAAGGAACGAATTGCGGTAAAATTATCGCAATAGTTGCCGCTAATTAACCGCGATATGACGAATGAGTCTCCGAGTGCAAATTGTTTAAATGTTTTTGAAACGCTTGAAAGGATCTGTTTGATGCCGTCGATCGATAATTACTGGACATTAGTTTAACCAAGAGTGCAACAACTGTTCACACGTTGTGTTGTATTTAAACATATTTCCAATAAATTAGAAGTCAATAGAATTACAATTGAATTTGCGTTGATAACAACATTGATACACGTACTTGCCAGAAATTACAAAGTATTAAAATTTCAAATAAGGGAAAAGTATTATATTAAGAATAATACAATAATACTAATTCGGTTTATCTTTTTTGTTTCAGGTAAGTAAAAGACGCTCTGCATAGACGCATCCACTGCTAATTTCCAAAATGGTTTCTCGTGACAGGTATTTACTCTCTTAATTACTCTTCGTTAAAAAAGAAGTATTACAAGAAATACGTTTATACATAATATTCTTATGGTAAACGTTGCTTAATTAATAGATGAAGTTGCTAAGTTTCTATCAACTTTAAAATGTTGGACACACATTGTACCTAACATTATCTTTGTTTTTTAAAAACAAACAAAAATCCTCATTGCCTCTAACAACCTGATCACCAACTCTGTAAAATAAAATTAGATCTCCCTCCCTACGAATAATATCTCGATACCTGTCTAATCCACTAAAATTAAGAAATGAAATCGCTACGAAATTTCCATTCATCATCGATCATTCGAATGAATAATTCACCGGCAATCCACAACTCCGTCAATGATTAACAAACGGAGGGGGGTTAATCGCGGGGAACGCGTGGTAAGCGTGCTAAAATTTCATTACATTGAAGCGCATTTTGGAAAGTGGCATCCAGTTGAGGAGACCGCAAGGTTTCTGGATCGTGAAATGCGCGAAAAGTTGAGTGCGGATTCGACGTTCAACCGGGATTGCGGGTAGAGGTCAAATAGGAAATGGTGGCTGCGAGGGTGAAACTGAGGATGTGGAGAGGGAGGGTGCCCGCATTTAAGTTTTCGGAGGGAACAACTAACGCTTCTCTGTGCATTTTCTGGCACAAAGCCGAATTTGCTCTCGCCGCAAGTACGAGATCACGTCTCGTTCACGGTGCTTTTAACGGATTAATCTTTCGGGCAAATTTTATATCTTCACTCGGTGGGAAGAAAGTACCCACCGAGTTCTTCAATTATCTCGCTCGGCCTGGACGCCCTACTTTCTCTGGAAATTCGTGTCATCAATTATCTATCTGTCGGCACCCCTTGGTAAATGGATTGCAAATGGAGTTGCGACGCGACCTTGGGGAAAATGTTGCTCGAGGTGCAACCTTGCGATGACTGAGTTGTTGCGAGTGAAGTGTCCATCCTCTGCTGCACGATGAACGATCGATTTTAGTAATGCTTCTGCGACATGCTACAGACTGTTCGAGTGATCGGTTCCTAGCGAATATAGTAGAGGCTCTGTAATGCCAACTAATTGGGGGTTGAAAGTGTACCTATTTCAGATTAGAGAATTTTTGCATAATGCGAATACTACAGAATTTTATTTAGATATTCTAGATATAATAGAATGAAATGAATTTGTTTGTATATGCATACAGAGAACACAAAGTAAAAAAAAAAATCTTATTCTACACAGAAAAATAAAATAAATAATAAAGCTATAAATATACTTGTATTTATGTACCGGTTTGTATGAATCTTTCTTTAACACTAGAATTACCGAATAAGTCAATTTGATCTATTTATGTCAATCTTTGCTACGATTTTGTCTAGCAAAGTCTGGCAATTGCAGGTATTGATCGCTTAGGTGTGGAAGTAGCAGGGAATAATTTTCCTCGTGATGGAAATCCATTAGCAACGAGGCTCTGTAAAGTAATTTTTGACTACTTGTGATAGTTAATCATGTCACAGAAAGGCTCAGGTTATTAGAGACTCGCGCCAAGTATTGGAAGTCTTGTCTGTCAAAAAAGATTTATTCTGCTGGATATTGTCGAGGTGGAATATTTTGACAGTTCAAGGCCACCGAATTAGGACATCGTTTAACTACTTTGTCGCATCATTCCAACTTTTCGTTGTTTGGGAAGGGTGAGGTAAAAAAATGAATTGAAAGAAGACAACAGAGAATATAGCAATAGCGAATGGTATGATGTCTTGTCGGCGTGGCCAATATCATCTGCTCCAAGTGTAGTAAAAAGAACATCATTTTAAATATGGTTTTAAAATTCAGACACTTTTAAAAGATTACGAGTTATGATGCTTTTGTAATCCATTGACTTAATCCAGGTACATACATTATTCTTCGTAATATTCGCCATATTTTTCCTCGAATTTGTTGAAATAAATTTTCGGTAAACGGTGCAATTTAGAATTGTGTCCTCAAGGAAATTGAAGTAAATTTTCAGTTCATTCAAAAATATCATTTTTCGTATGCGCATAAGCGAGAGTGTTTCAAACAAAGCTGTTGAATATTCATTTAACAAGCAACTAGCTCTTTTCAATAAAACCAGAGTAATGAATATTTTCAACGTCGCTTTGTAACTAAATTATATGAAATTCCCACGCTTTGTTGTATCGTGTTATGAATTTTTATTGACTTCTAATTAACTCTGCTTCGATAACGAAGTACATGAACGAACGCTTCTTTTTGTTCAAATTTATTCTATAATATTCCGGCATAACAAATGCCACAATGGACTGTACTCGTCTCATAAATATTGTTGGCGAGTGGAATGTTTAAATTCCCGATCAGAGCGTGTCGTCCGTATTAATAAAACAAGCCATATTTGTATAATCGCATTATATTACGATTAATTCCCGAATTACAAATTGCATTAGTATTCCATGAATGATTTAACATATTGCTGCAATCCCCCCTTAAACGTTTTACGACTATTATGGTATTTAAATTTTATCTTGTAATGGTATGAATTTATAAACGTTTTAATATTTAATCGTTTCGGTTACAATAATAATGTTAATCGAATTTACGTCGTATCGAAATATAATACCAGATTAACAGATTTCGTTTGGTAAATAATGCGAGTAGAATTTTCAACGAAATTATTCGCTAGAAGATTTTTATTTAATGCGAAAGAAATTATTAGTTTTCTTTATTTCGCGTATTCTCATTGTCGCAAGCGGTTTTGTTATGGAAACTGGAAATCTGAAGCTTCTCCGCTACTCGTTTAATATGGCATGCTTCGTTTTAAAAGCTGACAATTCCAGGCTGCTTGCTGCTTGAAATATCACTCGTTTTTTATGTCTCTAAATAAACTGCGTTATAAAAGCGCAGTATTTTAGTGATTAATTGTCTTTGAAGGTTTATTTGTCTTTTATAACTTTTATAACTCAAAGTTAACGATTAACATTTTATGCTGAGAGTAGGATTAGACAAAAATTTTTATTTCCAATCAGATTCTATATAACCCAGCCTGGTAATGTATATTTTGAAAATAATATCAAATAAAAGACCGAGGAATTTAATCATGGAATTAATTATTGCATTTACAGTTTGATTTACACTCTGCTAACAAAGTATTCCTCGTGTAGACATTGTAACAAACGTTTTGGTCTACCTATAGCGGTAAACCAATGCCTTTTGGTCTCGTAAATCGCCAAAACGTTTCCCATACATCACCTAGCAAATTGTTATGAATGATAAATGATAACCACTGTGCGCATTGTGTTCTACGCGGCAAACGATTAATATTCACAGACTGTCTTGGAGAATAAACTATCGCCAGGATGATACTTGTTGTGCGGTTTCGCAACGATATGTTAACCCAGTTTCTTGAATTCTGTGTGCTCGAATCGCTAATGCATTACATTCGCGCTGTCGACCTTTGATTGACATGTCGTATCGCATGGATATTGCACTTTGCCAGTTGTTCTGCATAGGATACGGACCTGGCAATTGGCCAGGTATGTCAGCTTCTTGCCAGCCCTTGGAATAGCATCTGGAGCAATGAAGTAATTGCTTCAATAATTCAGAGCCAGGGCGGTATTTTTCTGAAGGTTTCAGCCGCTGCAGTCTCGGTTAATGGCTGTTACTGTACAGTGACAAATGTCATTTAAACGAGCTTTAATGCATCTTCGGCGAAGATGTTAGAATTTGTGCTAGCATTACAGTACGGTTGAAACATCAAGGAAATATCCTTGGAAGGAATTTGTGTTTGGTGATGGGAATTTTTGGGATAAGATATATCACTAGTGACGAGGATATTATCGCATAAACTCGCATAATAACTTGTAGTAGTTGTATCATGACGATGTATTATATTATAGTTTATAAAGGAAAGTGAAAGATTTTATTTACACTGTGGACATATTTTAGAGGCAATATTTATATCTCTCTAGAAGTAAATGAAATTTGAATCTAAACAAAAGTACAAATAAAAATTGGAATTATAAAGTTCACAATGAAGAAATAGAAAATTTCACTGATCGATGCAATAAACGTTGCAAATAAATTTCTGTCATATAAAATTCACAAGTAGTCAGTACAAGAATTATTATCAATAATAATAATAATCAGACCACCGCGTATTTATGAGTGTAAATCGTATTTTATATCCGCTTGCACTGATTTTATTCGCCACTTATTATTAAAACAAATTCTTCCCATATCTGCCCAGCGGAGAAAAATTCGAACGAGTTTTAGTGATGCATTTCAAATTAGTTACTGACATGTTCATCATTTATGCAAATTCATTTGAACACGATCGCTTGATTTTTCGAGTACGTGTGACAGATCGAAAAATATTTAGAGTGGTTTGGATGGGTAGAGGATTTGTTTAGCGAGGGTGCGTTGATGAACGTTTACAGATGACACGGTGCAGAACGACAGAAATTACATTGACCACTGTACAAGTTCACCTTTGTTAGCTGACCGCCAAGACTAGCGCCGGCTGACCTATTTCATTGCAATACAATATCAAAGAGTCCACGAATTGAGTTGGTGGCCTGTTTCTGGTACCGCAGTGCCGGGAGTGGCAATTAAATACAGGATGGCGTGGAAATCGTGGCACAACCGCAAATGAAGTGATTCTTCGTGTAAAAATCAATCAAAAATTCCGGATAAACATATTCCGTGCTAGGCTTTATCTATTAAAAAAGGGATTTTTAAAATTCGCGTGACTGAACAGAACTAACAAAAGGTATAGAATTGTTGTCTATAAATCAAATAAAAGAATATAAATAAAATTTCAAATTGATTTTGAAAATTCGTATGACAGAGAATAACTGAAAATGGAGTGATTCTCTGCATAAAAGCAGGTTTCAAGTTTTTGAAGAATCGATACTAAAAATAATTGATAAAGAACTGCAGGGCAACTTTTTACAAACAATGGTATGAAAATATAGAATAATATTACTTTGTACCGGGTTTTATATGTAGTAAAATTGATTTTAAAGATTCCGATGATTGAGTGCAACTGGATTGACGCGTCTGACCATCACTCGTTTTTTCTACTAGTGTAAGTGTAAAAGTTGATAATAGCACGGTATCATCAGTTTTCCATTTATTTTACTGTCTTCTAGCAAGATATAATTGACTAAAACAGATAATACCACACGACATATCAATCTTCAGTCCCACCAACGATAGCAAGTAGAAAGAGTGAGCAATAGTCAGACATGTCAGCTCAATGCTATTCAATCTCGTGTCTACTCCAGAAACTTTTAATCTCCATTTTCACGAAAATGAAGCCCTGCATTAAAAAATGTTATTCCACATTTTCGAATCTTTTAACGAATAAAATCATCCCCTTTTTGGTTAAACCATGATTCACGCTCCGTGTTGTACTTCATCGCGATTGTACGTCAATCCATCAAGACAAGAATTATCGAATAATTTGAACAAGGTAAAGTTCCATCACTATGATTTCGTGTTGCATACGCGCACGATTGCTTCGAGTTTTCGATTATCAAACGTTGCCGACGATTTCGCCTAGTTCAAAGTTTCGTGCCAGATTGAGAATTCTGATGTTCTGTCTAGTGGTTATTACTCTTGTAACTTTCCATCTTTCGAGCAATTAGAAGTTCTGCTGTTGAGTGATAAACCCATAGATAGAATTTGTGATATCGTCAAATTGATATCGGGCTGCGTAAGAAATTGCTGTGGAGCTGTACATCGTGCTAAGTTAGAATATTATAATTACATATCGAAATTTTGTAGAAAATACGTTGCACTGTTGCATCTGTTTATAATTACAATATAAAATATTATATTGTTACTCAATTTAAAAAACAAAAAAACTATACAGATCCCTTGGCATAAAACTTGCAATAATGACTCGTGTCTCAATTTTAATTATAAATTCAAACAAATTTTCGTTTTGCAATTTAATTATGTTTCAGACAAAATAGAGTGATATTGAAATAAAACAATAATATTTTCTGCATTTCGTTAAAAATCTAAGTCGTTCAAAAGCTCGCGTACAACTTCGAACGTTTTTAAGGATGGGTGTAGGTACGAGGATTGCGTAGAGTTGTATTTTGATTCCTCGCAGCATTGCACCGCGGAACTGGGCCATACGAACTTATAAGAAATTGTAATCCTCGGTCTTCCGGTTGTCTCGTAACTGGATGATGCGGTCTAAAAGTTGAAAGCCACTTTCCTAGCCGGGTGTTGGGAATTAAACGAAAACGACGGGGCGGAGGCCGCGTAATTAATTCTTGAATATAATTTTAATATGTTGTCCACAACCTTTGAGTGCGTCCTTTCACGTACCACGGACAAATATGTAATTGTATGTCGTTTCGTCTTTCGTTTATTTTATAATTACCGTGCATTATGCGCGACGCCGATTAAATGTCCACAATGTGTGCTCCTCAACGTGTGTTTTAAAAATGGATAATTTTAGTCGAGCTTCGTCCCATGTAAAATGTTTAAAACGCCAAATAAGAGAAGCTCTCGAACCTGATAATACTGATTTAAATGAAACTATGTGATTGCGCAAATAATAGGGTATCTTCAATCATCGTTTGATTATTGTCCACGCCTCGCGACGTTATAACTAACACTCTGGTTCTCTCAATTATCTACAAATCGATTTGTAAATATCTGAAACACTTCTTCGAATACTAATGAACAATTGTCTCACTGGAAATTGTTTCCTACGCGAATTTCACAATTATATTCACGGGTCGAGACGTTATTTTGTCTCTCTCTGGTCGTTTTCTCCTACTCGATAACGACCTTATTTAATTTTCATTCGCTCGCGACAGCAGCCAAGCGGAACTGTAGAGAGAGAATTCAACTTGGAGAATGACTGCACTGCGGAGAGCATCCTTTCCTATTTTTATACAACACATACCGAGGGAGTCAAGCGCCGGGGAAGCAACTACTAAGTAGAGTGCAATGTACCACGAAACGAAGTTTTCGTTAAGCTTCCCCAGTGTTTTCGTCCCTCTGGGGTGTGTATTATAACGCGCTCTTAGATGTTTCATGGGATTTTATTATATCGTGAAAGTGTACGATGCGCAAAATGACTGTAAAGAAACCGTTCGTGAAAGTCGTCAAACATCTACACCGCGATGCTAAAGTACAACCTCATCTGAAATTTTACTGGTTTCTGTTTTTAAAGGGAACATGCTTGAAAAGTCTTCAAGATTGAATAGAATTTATAGAAAAAAAAGTTTAATCACTATTTTAGATCATGGGTGGTAGATAGTTTGAAATGAAATGGTATTTTAAATGAGGAAGCGAGATTTTGGTTAATAAAATATTTATATTGTCATAAATTTAAATATTTCAGTTTCTTGATTAAAATAACTGAGCTTCTAACAGTTTTCGACAATGAAAATACTATTATCATTTAGGGAACTAAAATATTTAGCATAGTGTAATTAACTAATATTTGAATTTAAAGTTAAAATTCAAACAATTCGAGACAAATTTCTATAAATAATAATATACTCTATGTCCTTATCTCCTTACACGCGATACTGATAGTTTCCAAGTCACTTTTACTTCCTAAATGATCTCTAATTTAAATAAATAAGTTTTCTCTTAACAGCTGCATCATAACCTAATTTACCAACGAATACATACGGAATAAGAAATACATTTCGCACCTGGACAGATCAAAGACAATGAAGGAAAAGAACAAAACTGAAATACCATTTAATGGGACGTTTGTTCACAAAGCAAGTAAAAGGCGCACATCACCATTTGAAGGCAAAAAAAGAGCTGAATTAAATGGTCGTATTCACGTTGAACGGAATGTTTGGACGTCCTATTTATGTCGCGTGTCCGAACGTTTTTCGCGAGAACAATTAACAGGCATCAGGGCAACGCGATTTGCTGACAGAGCGCGTGACGAATAGCGCCAATGTGATAAACAGCGCTCTGTACGTATTATCAGAATGGGTCTGCAAACTCACTGGAATATCGCGTGAATCACTACCCAACGGGCTAGTAACTTTCAGCCAAAGCATGGTTAATGAAACGATGGACATTCCTTGCTATGCCTGACAGTTTCACGCACCTGTGCCTGCCCAAATACGCTCGTTTATCGCGTTTGCGCAATTGTGTCATAGCAGCTCTAAAATCCGTTACGAAAATTCTGTGATTAATTACGTACGCGTCGCGTGACCAGCTAATCCGTTGTTACGGGTTTTAGATTTCTGTCGTTGCTCTTCGAATCGATCAGAAATCGTAAATCAGGTTAGCTGCGTGTTCCGTATCTGAATTTTAAAGATGTTACTGTATATTATTGGAATGGAATAATATTTTAAATTGTTTGATTTTTATAAGTTTAAGTATAGAGTGAAGTATTAACATTTCTATAGGAGGGTAGGTCAAATCATTCTTCATAATTAAAATAATTTGAAAAAGGTATTCTTATTTTATTTATTGAAATTCGTTCAAAATTGTGATGTTGTCGATTTTGATCTCTTCATAAATTGAATATGTACAAAAATCAAGTATTGATGTACTCTATGTTGTAAACAATGTGACGTTGTATAGTAAAAAATGACGTAAACATTTAGTGAAGTTTCTGTTGTAAATGATAAGAATAACAAATTTGTATTTGACTTGGCTGTTAGCCAAGAGTCTGTTAGCTAACAAACAAGCTCGAACAAAATATTTAATTGTATAATTATGCTTTCTGCTGCCATTTCCTTGAAATTAATTAGCTTCTTCAGATCTGAGAAACTCGTGAACTCGTTACAGAATCGAATTGTTTCAAAGTGAAATGAGTGAATGGTGACCTCGTTGCAAATAATTTTGCGCAAATTTGCTGGCACGCGTTTCGTTCACAACAGTCTGCGAGCACAGCTTCTTCGTATCAACCATCCAAGTAATGCGCGCATAGAGGTGAAAAGGTTAATTTAATTAATCCGCGCACGAACGCGGCAATAACGCTCACGTTAGTAGCAAGTAAACGACTGTTCCCATCGGAAGGATCTAACGAAAAGTTTATACCGTCCCCGAGATAATCATGGAAATTTACATATTATGATGCAAACTCTCTAATTACATCCGAGCACTCACGATACATGATATCGTTTGCGAGAAGTTATTGCATGAAAATACGAACACCCATCATAAGTTTTCTGAATAACGTTAATTTATTGCGAGGAAATTTTGATTAAATCCATGCACACTCGATGCGTAGATGAGACGAAGATTCTAGTGTAATTATTAACAATGAATCTTTTTAAAAACATTTTAATTTAACAGGAACAAAGATAAAAGTTATGTAGCATTTGAATATTGAGTATTCTATTTTAATTGATTTAATTTAAAAGCATAATTTGTATGAGAAGGGAGGAGTTTCATAGTGAACATTGTATAGTAAATTTGATTGTACGAATGGAAGTATTGCAAATCAAAGTAATTTTTCCAATTAATGCAGTACAGGTAGTTTAAAATAGGAGTACAGTACATTTACAGAATATTATTGAATAAATGAAATTATATGTAAGCGTATAATTAATTTTAATTTTTCTTGTACTCCTTGTTAAGAAAATGGTCCAACCTTGATATATGAATTCACTCGATTCCATAGAAGTACATACTTCTTTAAAAGTACTGGATTAATTGCTAGAATGACCTCGACTGGTGAAGACCATTGTTCTATTTTTTCTGAAGCTACAATACTACGTGAAAAGGTACTTCAATTTATTTTAAGAAAATTAACGACGATCTCGAATGTATGGAGAAACTCCATTTATATTAAAATCGTATCCTTTATATAATGTCTCTTTTGAAACCATTTAAGTTTCACGCGAGACATTTTTTGATAGCCATATAAACAAAACAAGTAGCATTGCAAGCAATTATTTAACTTTATTAATCGTTAAATGTTTCTATTCTCATTTTTCGACTTTTTTTTGGCAATGGTTAAGTAATCCAAATATTTGTCAAGGAAACAGGATGAAAATGTAATATTTGGTACAAGGATAACTACTTTACAGTTGAAGGAACAAATTTCCTTAAGAAAAGAAAAGAAGGACTTGAAGGTCACTTTTACAGGTCCAAGTTATTATTTCTCTGACTTTAGTCATTTCTTCTGGTTTTTTTTTTTTTTTTAATCGAATTATCCTTATTTTCTAAGTTTCATTTCTCATTTTTCGATCGAAATGAGCCACTCAGTATACATTTTTATCCTGCGACAAGTTCCTCTGGTTCATTATCAATAGCCTCACTGATCCAGCAGTTTATAATAAAGCGCCGTTGTAACTAGTTTTCGTCGTTCCTTCGGTGTGAATTAATGAATCCCGACCGTGGTAAGGAATGTCACGACTCGCTGACACAGCACTTAACCTCACAGACACAGTTTTATTTGGGCGTATGCACAGCCGAAGGCACGAGATTTTAGGGAAATGAAGAGCTCTAAATTACGTGCACGCGCGCCTGCACATGCAAGAACGTTGTCGACCTTCGTGCTCTTCTAATTTCTCTAATTACAGCCTAAGGTTACGTATTAGCATGCCTTGTTTCGGATGATGCACATTCTGGATGCATACTGGGTGACCTAGTGAAAACTGCCACTTCGAGTCAGTATTAAACACAGAACCGACCGATAAGACAAATTCAAAGAAATTTATCGATATGTCGTGTACAATAATTTCCCCTGTTATGAATAAATGCGCTATTGTAGCGAAATACGTGGACTCGTATCGCAGGAATTTGATGGTAATAGAAATAAATGTTCGCAATTTAGGTGGAATTTCATAACTCCGTCTTTTGTCCACAACTATACCAATTTTATTCGAGCTTAACACGTCTAACTGCGCGCTCGGTCGTTTAATCTATTTAAAGGCTAACAAGTCGGTGACGTTTTAGTTCGTACCCCAAATTTCGTGCATGAAATAAAGTCAGCCGAATGCCTTGCTGACGAAGGGAAACTTTGTCTGAGAAATTCCACTTCGTCAACCCCATTTCGTCCCGGGCGCGGAGTAAAAATATGCGCCAAGAATTGTGTTGCCTTCTAACGTGCTTACTTTCATGCTTGGTCCCTTTCACGTTTCTCCGTTCAATTGTTGCCGCACTGCGTAAACGTTCTCGCGTCTCCTGTAAAATGTAGGTTCCCAACTAATAGTTTTCGCCTGTAGCGCAAGCCTCTCGTAAAAATGTCAGGATTTAAATAGGGTAGAATACGTATAAAAATGAATAAAAAATGCAGAACAAATTTTGTCTCTACGACGCTTTGTTTACGAGAGAAACAATATTGAAAATCGTAGCTTTATATTTTGGTGGAACTCCCTTGAGGGGAGTGTGGCTTCACACTCTCGCCATTTTATTCTCACCCTGCTGAGGCGCTGGGTGGCTGTAGTAGTTGCAAGGGAACATATTGGGAACCTAATGAAGGACGCTCATAATCTTCTCAGGTGTACAAAACCAACAAGTTACTATTTTCAATGTTATTTTTCTCTAAAACGAAATGTCATACGAAAATACGGTGTTCTACATTTCCCATTTGTTTTATATGAAGAATTAATCTATACTATTTTTAACTTCCAGTTTTTACGGAAACTTACGGCAACATGCAAGAACATTAGCACAAATATTACACGTTGTTTTATTTTAATAATTATGTTGTTATAATAACAGTACTTCTTATATCTTATGTGGCTTAAATTTTGTATTGTAATTTTGACAAAATGTCCAATCATATAAATTTTATTGATTGTTACCAGAAAATATTAGAAATGATCATTACAATGTTGTGTTTCGTGTAACGGAAAGAAGACGTTTGTTAGACTAAAAATAGGTCATTGCTGTTGCGCACGATGTAGTTGTTCCTGATAAATGACTCGGTACATCCTGACGAGGTTACCCGGTGGTAAAGTGATTGTGGAGGTTTTCTGTGCCAGCGCCATCAGCCGGCGAACGTTGGAAGCTCTCGAAATTCTGCATGAAAGAGGGATGAACACCCTCTGAGAAAATACAGAGCTCGCGTCTACTCGTCTGATGTTTGGTCTGCACATTTACCGACCAAACCTTTGCACCGACAATTAGGTGCATCGACTTCAGTAACATTCAAAATAAAATTTAATCACTCTGAACGACAGATTTCTTCTCTTCAAAATACTAGAACTTGTTTAGGTAAACTGTACGTTTTTTTATTAATTGGAATAAAAATTATTTTTACTCCTTTTGCAATAGCTGAAGACTCAGAGTTTCAAATTTTTTTTATTTCGCTGTTAAGAGAAATATTATTCTGAAATTAAATACAATGTGTAATTTAATATTTTATCCGTTTGTGGATTGCTTTCAATCATTTTTGTACAGCTATATGAGAGAGTTGTAACTAAATATATTTAAAATGTAATAAATTTATAATTTAATTTGAAAACAATGTCTTGTACAATTTTAAAAATAAAAGAACATCTTTAATTAAAACTAAATAATTTGGAAATCTGACAGTTACAAATAAGAATATTAAACCGTTTCGTATCTCTGAGTTAGAAAAGTTTTATTTTAAAAATAAAATATAATTTTAAAACTAAAATATAATTTTAATAAATTTCAAAGGAATTCAACCTAGTTCGACATAATCGAGACAGAATGTCGCCGAAGCATGGAAATGACGTTTCGTTAAATATTGAGCGAGATGTTCGCACATAATAGATGCACATAAAAATTGAAATGGCGATCTTGTGGATCTTGTTTAAAATTTTAAATGTCTGAATAAACTGGAGCCATGCTTTCCCGGTGCTTGGAATTATTATCAGCCACAGAACTTTCCATTTATTTTCACATTTTATACGTATCGTTCATCGATCATAACGATAACATATCCTTCTGGATCAGTTATACGAAAATTTTAGAAAGTTGTTGATATCCTGGTCGAGTCTTAAAATAAAATATCAACAAGGAAAAAAATTGTTCAAATTATAAAACTGATCGATGGAAAAACTCTATATTGTTAAAAGAAAATATCACGACAGGCATTTCTCATTTTAATTCAATTGCATTATGCAGGGAGCTGCATTTTGTATAAAAACAGAGCCTACTAATTTCATATGCAAATTGTTGGGAGAGCAATAAAACAAACGAAAAGGCTGAAGTATTGAAAAGTTAGTATGAACTGCTCTGGTTGCCCTTCGTAGTAAGTACAATTAGGGAGCGATAGAATATATTGTACCATAATTTAAACCGAGAGTGTAAGTACAGTTCTATAAAATACTTTTACAGAATTGATTTCGAACAAATTATGGACAAGTTAAAATGTTGTTGAATTACTAGGTGAAATATTTTCTTCGAATAATTAAACGCCGATATTAAATTTTTGCGATACTCTACGAGTCGAGAGACTTAAAAATATGTACAACGTTGGAAATATTCCGTACAACAAGTTATTAAAATGTTTCGAAGTGGTACCAAAATTAGTTTCGTTTCCAAGCCTTAATTGCTACACTTGCCTGACATTTTGTCGCATATTATTAAAACTCACGGCTGCCAGAGAATATATTTTACAGCGTCGCCCAGGTAGACGTCAAGCACGGTCGGGATTTTTTTTCCTTCTCTTTGTAAGGAAATCCTAACGACCCTTGCTTGACTGCATGGGATATGCAGTGATATAAGGTCGAGACTTCTCTGACGTCTGTCCAAATGGACAAAATAGAAGGAGCATTGAATGCAACGAACTTCAATAACAAGATCGTTCTTTTAAAAAGTACGTTTAAAAACCAAAATGACTGTTTAATGTGTCAAAGAGAATTGAGATCTGAAAATAAATACTTGTTCGCTTGGAAATACATATTTGGTAAACGTATGCGCAACGTTCAAGTTTTCTGGGTCACTTTATAGTAATAATTAAATTTCTCCCAGTTTGTTTTGATCATTTACAGTATTAAGTGAAAGGACTGGATTTCTTTAAACGGAGACTTGAAGGAACAGATTGTGTACAGAGATATAAAGTTTAACGAAAACGAAATTTATCGTGTTTATTTCACTTTCACTTATTTCATGGTTTTCTTCATGAAATATATTCAACCATCTGAAACACAAATTGTGAATTATATAACATTGGGAAAAAAATAAAAGTTAAATTAACACAACAGTGTTTCCACATATTCCAACTGAGTTGTATTATGCTAATGCTGTAGGCAAAATTGGTGATATTACGCTAAGGAAATTATCATCTAAATGTGAAGTTACGAACACTAAACTCTAAACTCGTGACGAGTTAATTTGTCATGCTTCAGGTTATCTTTGTTCGTGAAATTTTCGTATAATTACGTTTTAAAAGGTTGCAGGGTTCTATTAAAACTCGACCCGTGCCGTAGAAGCGCAGTGTAAGTGAAAAGCGTCGTACATAGTCAGCCGTTGCGAACTGTCAAATTGTACCAATGTTAGTTTCTTGTTAATACATTCATAATCTTTAATGATTAAGGACTTTATTATTTTCTACTAGAACTCTTTGTCAGATAGATAAATTTTATTCCTGATTTTATACCGAAATCTTTAATACATTTTATTTTGCTGAAGGTAAACTAATGCATTGTACATTTAAGCAATTTCTACTTATTTTCAAGCAACCTAGATATGTAGAAATTTAAGTGGCTTTCCACAGGTTATAATGATTCTATATAAGAACTATACAAAATTTTATTTACCTGAATTAATTATAATAACGTCCTTAATCTCTCGACGAATTAATTTGTTGTGCTTGGAATTATCTTTCGCAAGATTTTCGTTTAATTTCGTTCTAAAAGGTTGCGTCTATTAAGTTCCGTGTCACGCAGGGTTATTTTAAAACTCGACCCGTGCCGTGGGAGCGCAGAGTAAGTGGAAAAAGTCGTCTATAGTCAGTCGTCGCGGACGGTCAAGTTGTAGCGATGCGTAAAGGGGCAAAACTCATGGAGAGGCGCTCTTTGCGAAAACATATTTGATTCATGGACGATTAACTTTTGCGGGTGTGCACGCACACGTTTGTCCTCTGCGCTGAAATTGCGGGACACGCGATGCATTGGCGTAAAATTCACGCGCGCAACTATAACCGACTCCCTCTGCACCACGCGCCATCATGGTTGCAAATAGCGTGGCGAATTTACGACGTCGAACGTGGAAATTTCGAGCGAAACGCTTCCACCACTCTGAACGAACATAGGACGCTTATGTACTTGCAGAATATTTGGAACTCCACTTGCGATTCTCCTGGTTGACTTGTCACTGTTGTCGAAAATGTCATTGTTTTCTTATTAGGGGATTAGGTTGTCAAAATTCCATAATAAAACACTAATGGAATGGAATTAATTAATTTTTCCTTTAAATGATCGACAGACAGGTGCACGAAGCTTTAAAATATTTTAGGGCACTTTTTTTTATCTTAAATAATAGAATGATGTAGATAACGTCATTTGAATAAGTAAACTTAAAATTGTGTATTATTCTTACGTGAAGTTCATTTCGGTTCAATATTCGTCGACATTTTTCTCAGACAGAAAATAATGCCCCTCTCGAGAACAAGAGCAAGAAAGTTAATGTAAACATACTTCAATATATTTATTCAAATCTCTCACCATATATTCATGACCGTTTCCAGGAAAATATATTTAACCATCTTAAATACAATATTTGAACCCTATAATACTCAGAAGAAAACGAAAGTTATAAAGCAAAAACGGTATTATTATATTTACATTTTTGTATGAATTTTTACGAATGTTGAAATGTTGAAAATTGTAATAAGGTTTTCATGACCACTATTACTTTGTGGAAGTAATTCATATTGGTTAGCGTTAAAGCACTTATTTTTCAACTTTGGTAGTAATTTGTATGCAAATTGATATTGGAAATTCGAGCTTGATCTTCAAGGCACCTATTATTACATGGAAGAAATTCATAATGTTTAGCCTTATAACGTTTACTTTAATATTGGTATCAATTTGTATGTAAATTAATATTTGAAATTGTAGCTTCATGCTTTAGACAACTATTATTACATAAAATAATTCATATTGATTAATCTAGGATCATTCATCTTGGAATTGGTAACAATTAGTATGAAAAAAAATTAATTACCAAACTCTCTAATACACGTGAAAAAGATGCACTTCTTTAATAATTTATTCATCTCTCAACCAGCATAACTTATGTTATGTGTATACAATTTTGCATTTCTTCAGAAATGATGGCAACGAATAATTTCAGATTATTTCGGTGACTCTAAACATTGAGATTGAAATTTTATTCGTGCAAATTTATTCAAAGTGCGAGGACTTTTGAGATTTTCTCAAGGCTTGAGACAAATTTTCAGTTCACTAAATATTCGTCGCGATTCTATTTCTGATGCAAATAATTAGGTAAATTATTATATAATAACTGTACAACCATTGCTTAACAAAATATGTTTTCGAGTAGAACACATATTTTTATTATTGTTATTAGATACAAGAAAAAACATAACAGTACAAAAATATTTGTACATAGTGCCTTTAAACAAATTATATTAAGCAATGCTTGCTTGTCTATTGCATAATGTTTCATTGATGTTTCATGACAAACGACAATTCCCATTAAATTTCTTCATACCCGTGACGAAACCAATAAACCGAAATAACAATTACCACTGCTAATGAGTGTCATTAACGTTGCAACATGCCAGTTTTCCGATTCTTCGAGTTGCACTTATAATTTCAGCAGTGTATACATTGCAAGGAACCGCTTTGTGGCCAGCGCGAGTTCATACAGGAAGTCATGTAAGAAGATTAATGGCACGCGATGGGCGACGACACGGGTCAAAACAGAACGTCAATGTTATGGTACAGGAGAGCATGTGTTCCGTGTTAAGTACGTTGGACAAAAGAAATATGTATCGTTTGATCGATTAGGGAAGGTAACAATAGCACGCACAAGTTCGCACGATGAGATCCGAGTAAAGTGCATAATTCGTCCACGTCGAGACACGTGTGCGAACACGGTGACCAGGGGAGAGTGGGACACAGAAAAAGAAAAAGGACCTGAAATATACGAGCTTGAATAATGTACGCAAATGGGGGGTATAGTATAACAAATTTCCTAGTGGCACGAAGGGCGAAAAATCATTATTATTTCACTTCACCGCAGAGTTACAGGAAAATAGGCAACGTGGAGAACCGAGTTGTGCCTCGTTCTATTGTTTAAATAATAACTGAAATGTTCAGAGAATTGTTTTTCAAATAAAACACAAATCTAGGGTAAACGATATTCTTCGTAAGAATATAATAATAACAGTATGTCTTTGTCGCAGAAAGATTGTGTCAATTAAGAAGTTCAGTGTTAAGCAAAGAAAGAGTTCTATTAATTAAACGGTCATGCAAGGAAGAAAGAAAGGAAGAATACTGTAGAAAGAACTTGTAATAAATCCATTAACAAAGTATGTAACAATGTGTCGAGGATGAAACTAAAATAGCACCGAACTTTCAACGAACTTCTTAAGAAGTTATACATCTCATTTTTCCTCCACGTCACCAACTTATCCTGAATTAAATGTATTTTCAAGAACGAGTATTGTTGACATATTTCGTAATACAGTTCTTTTAATAAAACTCGAGTGTATGGTACTCTTGGCAAATTCTATTAAAGTGAAAGCAAGGTGAACAGGGAAAGAAGAACACAATGGAACAACAAGTCCGATATATTTATTATTAAATTGTGCGACAACGTGGCAAGAAGGATAGTAAGAAGGGAACGAATTTATTTATGAATTACACATTTTGTGTTACTTGGACGATACCAGCTTCTTTTGCGAGAAGTTTACTCAATACTTTATTAATGATTTTCTTGAAACAGTTTGCTTGTATAGTATTAAGTTGGTTAATAATTCAAGTCAATGGTTAGTTTCAATTTCTCACGAGAACCATTATTTACATTAAAAATTAGATTATTCACTAATTACTTTTCCAAAACTAAAATTGCAAATACCTAGAAAGTGAAACTTCTACTATATATTTTGTCTAATAAATGCCAAACTCAAGTCTAAGCCATACCACTTAGAAGGTAAAGCAGATGAAATTTACTTGCAGTTTAATTAACAATCCTATCGTTTCAACTCTCTGAAGTACTCAAAGGGTCGGTAAGAGGATCCAAAAGGGTCGATTTGTATTATGTATCGATCCTCTTTGTCCTACTTTATAAACGAGTAATGCTAATCTCACGACAAGTCTCGAACTATCAGTTTCACGAGGTGGGGACAACTACGCGTCACTTACGCAACAGATTTCAGCAACTCTCACGCACTGTTCGCTCCAGACAAATGTCTAGCCTTAAAACGAATAAATGTCTAACAAATTGATTAATAAGACAAGATGGATAGTAAGATGAGAGGGAAGCCCCAACGAATTTATTAACAAGTTATGTGACGGCCTGTCAGGACGAATGGAACTGTATTAAAGTTCGCGACGTCGTCTTCGTGCAAAGCTGGCTTGAAGTTCGTGTCGGTCTATTTACGGAAACGATTCGAGTGGCAAAAAAGAAAAGAATTGCGCGACGTGCATATTTCCTAGCGGGATTGCACGGAGATAAAGCTCGTACGAGGATTTGAGAAATTGCACTGGGGAACTCGCTTGCGATAGAGCGAATCGATTTCCTCCTTTATAATTACAGTGATATTTTCCTGGTTGATTGTACTTTTACAAACCAACAACCGTGCTTTCTTTGAGCGCGCTGAACTTTCCTTGAGGCTTGATTTCCAGTAAATTGCTCGTGGAACTTATTGTACCGCGAAACTAATCGCTTTTGCGTTTCCATGAATGATACTGCAGTGATTCGTTACACTACATATTATTAAAGTAATTAAATAATTATTCTAAATTATTGCCTGCACTGACTTCTAGCATTTTAAATTTAATTTCTCTACCGCCAATATCAATTTTATTTGTCACGTGTAAACACATACGAGGCCTGGTTTGTTGCAATACATATTACATAATGAATGTGTCCGAGTATCTCTCGCGACTCCCGGATAGTAGACAGTATTAGGTGAATCCTGTCAAGCAGCAAATTCCAGCTTCGGGGGATGGAAAGTTCTACCGGTCACAAGGATGACTAGAGGCAATATCGCGGCTTGACTATCTTTCGCAGCCCCGTCTCGAATCCTCGAAATATGCCCGGTCGCACCGGATAGAAGGCATTTTTATGCTGCAGAGAACGGCAAAAGTGGAGTATTGGACTTCAAAAGTGCTTCGTCAACTAGATGGAAATTCGTTACTCCTCACTTAGTTAGCCGACTGCTGAAACGCTTAAGGAGACTACGCCCTTGTAAATTCCGTGGAACCGTTTCCGACGATCCCCATTCCTGAAGGAAATCTTAAATAGTGAACTTCTGCCAGACGCAGACCTAAATCAGCCGTGTGGAACTTGTTCACCGCGTCGACCCATCAAAACGGGAAGACTGCCTTTAACGCTGAACAAAGTGTTGATAATTGAGATCTTCTCGCGAATAGAGGTCAAAATTCTAACCAATAAGACTAGCATTCCTTCCAGGAGAGTTCTTTTCATTTACCAACAGTACTCTCAACAATCTCAGTGGGCTCGAAAGGCAATAAATAACCAAAGTAACTGACATGGAAATTCCTCGCGGGTTTGTATGCAAACATGTTTTTACGAGTAGTCAGAGTCGACGAGTTTTTCGCAAAAAAGGTCTTTTTATAGCACTTTCGGTAGGCACCACCGCGCGCCGGGCCAATTAGAACTTTTCTAGGCACCACGTGCGGAGTCTTGTTGCTCTCAGTTCTTGCCTGACCCTTAGTTCCTACCCTTATACTAAACTAATACCTACGGCAAGATACTGCTGTGCATTGGGCAACAAATTTTGTGATTTTTTACGCTGCATAATCTTCTTATCTTGCGATTTTAATAGAGCGTTTCCTTCGTTTTCTTCATTTAATAAAGTTACGTTCAACTTCATTCCAAATTAAATATAAAAATTCTTTCAAGTAATATGATTTATATATTTCAAAATTAAAAATTAAAAAATATGAATTTATTATATCAAATTATATATGTAGTTATAATTAATTTAATGCTTATACCGAGGATTTTCTATTAGCACTTTTTACTGAAACTAAAACAAAATATTTATTTTTAATATGGTATACTCCGATATGCTCTGTTTCTGATGTAGTTCACAGCACAATTCATCAATAGATGTTCGATCGTGTGTTATATTTCGCCTGATTGAATAGAACACCTCTGTCTGTGATGGTACAAGAATTACGGTCAACAGTATGTGTCATTTTTAATATTTGTTTAGTTAGCCAATTGTTCTGCTATGTACGCGATCGTGTTCGGTTGATGAATTTTATTGTTAAATTTTTATATCAGTAACGGCTACGTGAATTTTGCTTGATTACAAATTTCAATGATCTTGTAACCCAGTGAAGAAATTAATAAACTGGAGCACAAATATTTGACCTATCACGTCACGAAGTATTTACTTTCGTAAATCACTTATGAATTATTCATGTAAGAGTATCTCTATGAAAATGAAATGAGAAATTTAATAACATCTAATTACTAAGTAATTGCTATACATGGAGAAGATGATATATATTATGTATGCAAGCACATAGGTGTTGCTGTAGTATATTACCTTCCATCATATTACACATAGTTTACAAACAACCGTGCTATTAAAATATCGTGGTAATAATTATGGTACGATAGATATGGTATTTGCATTCTAAAATAGTTTTAAGGTATTATATTATTAACTAATAGTTCACAATGTCGCATTCATCGTAATTGTAATATTTTTAAATAATCCTTCATAGCGTATGAAATAAAAAAAATATAGTATCAAATTTTGGTAAGTTCATCCCCATAAAAGAATTACTTTACAGGGCTTTGCACCTTGTGTTAGTGTACACGATTATTTCATTATCAAATTGTACACACAATTGTACGGTACACTTCCGCGGTCTCAAAACTGAAGACATCTTTGTGTGGTAATAATACGCACTAATCGCTCCATAGCTGGACGTTGTGAGGGCTCTCAACAGATTTCATCAGAGTACAATAGGCAACTGTTCACTTCTCAAAAGATTGCACGGGTCACGTGTCGCAGAATTGAATGCCCTTGTTGAGTGGCGACTGCCGGTGGCTTATAATCCTCTGTCAAGTCATTGGGATTATTAGAGATTTGAATAAACTCCACGAACTCCGAATCAGACATTAATAGTTTCATAACAAAGCTCATTAAATAAACAAAATTTAGTTCACTTTTACGTTTTGCTATTCATTAGAGCAACCGGAGACCGTCTAATAATTGATGCTATAGCTTATTTGCATAAACGTATTTAACATAACTGTAGTTCAAATAAGCTGTATTACCACTCGTGTCACGATTTTATATACTAATGGTGGATAATTTATAACTTTATGTGTTATCCATCGAGGAAGAGAAGAATACGAATCATAAATATTTTCCTCTGTTTCATAATTATACAGTTTGTCCAGACTATAATTATTATGCTATATATTGTTCTATAGATTAATTATTCGAAATAATTTACTTAAATTTCGTTTCCAAAATTTTAAGTCTAAGAGCATAATCATTCTCCAATAATTTTCAAAATTTGTTCTGGGTTTGAAACTTCAAAATAATGAAGTTCCATTAATTAATTGAGGTTCTGTCCAGTTTTTCCGGTGGGTTCAATAAAGCTGACTCAGCAATCCTTGCCACAGATCCAAGTGCGATTTGATAGACTCTGATTTTAGAGTATTCAAGTCGAATCTTTCGCAGCGTGCTAGCATTTTTATCAGTGACCATCTGGATATGAAATGGAAAAATTTACTTCTTCTCAACTGGGGCACAAATCGCTTTGATAATGTCAGCGTACTCGACTGGAAATCCACGACTAAACTGGATTCATTTGAAATGTTAATTCAACAATCGATACTCGCGTCGTTTTTTTCCCTGTACAAATAAATAGTATCGACGACTTGTTTCCTTAAAACAACGATACCGTAAAGTGATGCTTATAATAATTTAAATAATTGTGTACTAAACGATGGCACAAGATACAAGCAACTTTCAGGTATGAATGTAGTCTCCATTATAAGTTGGGAAATATTTAATGAGAGCAATTCCTGTAATTCAAAGTCAAACCTCTATTAATTTCAAACTTATTTCTCACCAGTAGATGGGTTGCAGCAGCAGGTGTTTATTTTTAGTGTTCTATTGATCAATCTCCAATTTAAAGGATGAAATTATTTTACATTTATGAAAGTAAAGCCCTGATAACTGCATAATTGGGACACAAATTTTCAATTCCCTATGCATTCTTTTCAAATTTTATCTTTCAGATAAATAAAGAAATTACAATATTGATCATTCAACTTTGTTTAGTCACAATGAGCTGATACAAATATTTAATATAATACATTACGTGTAACATTTTCGACGAAGGTTTCAACCTTTTTAGTCCTGTAACTCTGTCTTTCAAATGACAACAGGAAGTACGCAATCGATTCCAATGTTGAATAAATAATAGTGCAATGTGTTTGTGTTCCTTGTTTGTGCGATCTTTAAATATTTATTATTCACGTATACTTAAAATCGTAGTCATCAAAAATTCTTGAATCTGCTTTGGTCTGTTTCTTGTTTCTTCTTCCTCTTTATATTATATGTTAGCATATTTCGTACAATTAGTTCAGCTGAAAACGTTGCACAAAATGCATAAAATACTTGGTTGGGCTGGCAGTGACTAGATAATGCTTTATCCTGAAAGGAATTTTCCCAAAGCGAGCACCACGCACCATAAATTTGTACCATACAACATCATATTTCAATCAGATGAAAATTCATTTCTGACATTTGAATAATGTCCTTCCTGGAGGCTCGTACGAAATTTCCAAAATTTTGGTCATATATTGCCAGCAATATCGCAAATGTTCACGGCTAGAAAATAATACCAATATAGTATTTCTTCATATTTCGACTCTTTATTTTCGAATCATCTGTGTTAAATTGATATTTGATAATTCACAAACATCTTGTATTTATATATGAATTTTCTTCCATTTAGATAACACAAGTAAATAATAATACAGTATAAGACTTTTTCTATGACGTATAACAAGGTATATTATAAATGCAAACAAAAAAATCCCTCGCAAAAAAAGTTCACAATTATCACGGCGCAATTCGAGTGCACGCAAACTTGAGTATGAATATTAATTAATCGTCAAGGCAACCGTCTCTGTGGCCGAGGGAAAACTGTGTTTTGCAGTGACTTTCCCCACCAGATTCTCAATAAAATCCCTCGAAGTTTTCCGTCCTGAAACCAGCCTTTGTCGCAAACTTCTCAATGCAACTTGCTAATCGCGATCAGCATAATTCCATTCTATCAAGGTTGACCCTCTTTTCCATGAAGACGCGAAGGGGGATGTATTCAGGGGCGGCAAAAAGGTCGAAGTAGCGTCGTGTAACGGGGGATTGGCGGGAAGCCGAACTCCAGAGCGTCGACTACCGAGCGCGCAGAGTCAGTGTTCAGCCAACCGTCTTCACGCGCGGTGTTACCGACACAAACGCTCCGTTTCTTTCGCGTTCGCCTAATCAAACGTGTTCGTGTACGTCGATCTCCGCGGATGTGAGTGCGCCGAAAGGGTTCTTCGTCCTGTTAGCACGTGTGGAAATAGGAGGACGTTAATCAGTACTTAATTTTCGTCACGCTGCCCCCACGAAGCCACGATGTTATGTTACGTGAGTCCTGTTGATTCGTTTATATTTTTTTGTCAAATTTATTTTATGGTAATATCGACGAGATTGCATTTTTAACGAGATTCTTACGAAATAATGAAGTTCTTAAGTTACGGAAGTACGTATTCTGACCTATTCGGTTTCGGTATACTAATTAGAAATTACGTTAAGAATGATAGAAATTCAATTTATAATGAGTAATTAGGGATTGGATTTTTGTGATGTGACAGTATGTAGTATGCAACTGTAAGTTAATGTAGTTAAATAAATAGAATTACAATAAGCTTATATAGGTGAAGTTCTATACGTTTCTATCTAATTATTTTGAACTCCTTGAGTAGAGAAGGAATATAAAGAATATAATCATTTGTTAGTGTCAAAATTAAAATATGAAACTATATATAGTCTACTTAAATGAAATTTAAAAATACAAAGTTTGGGAAATGGTGCTCCAAATTGTACCACCCGCCGAATATTTATCTCCAGCATTTAGTTTTCTCGATCTGAACCTGAAGGGATATTTAGGGATTTTGTACTTGAAAATTATGAAAAAAGTTTTAATGAATTTGACTCGTAAAACTTTTCCTATTGGAATGCAATCAGTTTTAAAGTATAATTGATAGGGATTACAGTAGTACCAAGCACAGCTTAAATCATATATTTGTTTAATCCTTTGGATCTCATAGATTAGGTCCTCTTCAGAAAATAGAATGCAATGCTCGTTAATATATCGTGAAATAAATGATATACTTCTTTTAAATCTGATATTCAATTCACAACAGCACTTCTGTTTTAATGATCTGAACACATAATTCCTCAATTTTTGAAAAAATGATACATGAAATTCATATTAGAAGCATAAATATTTATTCAAATTGTCGAAAATGTTGGTCTTAAGAAGTCATGAAGTCTAGTTTGTCAGTTCCTGTATCAATTCAGTAACAGACTGGATCTCGTTATAGCTTAAGTGGCATGTTTACTGAAGCTTCCCTCTCAATTTAAAGCCATGGAATTTTTGAAAACTCATGTGAATTTTTCAGAAATGTTTTAGTTACTGGATATACATGACGCAGCTCCTATTTCGTATGAAATAAATAAGCATCCGGATTTACCCTTATCAAATATTCTTACGAGCCTAATTCTCCCTTAGGGAATAGAAACTTTGGGTCTTACAAATCGCATTAAGTCTAATTACTCTGATTTCTCATAGAAATTTCAAGTTCACAAACCGTATTACGTCTTTAATTTCGACTCAAATGGAGCGATGAACTTCAAAAGAGCGTCCACCAGCCATCATTTAAAAGGAAAAAAAAGCATTCTTCATGGAATTCTTTAGGAACCTTCTTTATTTTCCTTCTGAGTGCTGCACCTATATGCAATTAAATATTGTATATATTCTTAACGTTATCTATTAATCAGAATTTTTCTCAATAGATTTATGAAATTTGTTTTCTCAATTTATTCTACTATCAATATTTTATTTATTGTGCTATCAAAAAGCGTAAGTATGCTCTTTTGAAATTTATGATTTCAGTTGTAAAAATATTAACGCTCGATAATATCCAAAGCTGCTTTTACAAAATATCTTAAATGTGTTTAATCTACTTATACGTAAGGATGGAAGACCCTTCAGGTTCAGAAGACCTCGTTCTCCAATGGATTCCAGTTGTACAGAACATAGAGTGCTCTCTGCGTTCCCGATAGCCCTACGTAATACTGCTTTTCGGACTAATCGTTAAATAAATGGCCCGGGAATGATTCCACCACGACACATGTGTTTACACCGATGGTTCCACTATTGTTAGGTAAATTCAAAAGATACGCGCCGAGTTACGACTTTCAATTTTTCCCCGCATGGATACCAATTATAATATTATCTACAAGTGTCATTTGAAACTTATTTGACTGAGAGTAATGTATTTATTCAAGCATGTCAACGTTTTGCTAGTCGATGTGAATTTTTAGGTCAGTTGTTTTATATTAAATGAAGATGTACCTACTTTGTTTTTACTGAATTTTTTTAGAAACTTATCAAAGTGAATATATCTGTACAAAAACGAGAATATATATTCATTTTTTAAAGGAGTTTATGATAACATGGTTATATAAGAAAATTTATGTTAAAGAAAAGAATGTAACTATCGAACAAATTTATTCATTTAAATTTAAAATGAAGCTTAGGAAAGTAATTGATATGAAACTTTCAGTTACGTAATGACTTCTATTGATTTCATTTTTTAAATAACATTTTTCGAGTAAAAAGTGACACTAAAAATTAGAAACTTGATCTGCACATGCTGACGCAATAATTGTACAAGTACGAGTACAAAGCACCAGGTTTAATTTAAACAAATGCGTGTAGACAGGTGTAAGTTTCTATCGTACTGACACTTTTTAACATTTACTTTTCTTTGTGTTCATACTTTGTTCTTTTGATATCTTTTGCCACTCGTTCCGTTCCTGTGAAAACGTTTACAGACAATTAGAGTATCTGCACATGATGAAGTGTAATTCACTGTGCAACCGAATAGAATGTATTTCTTTAAAACGAAATAATTATTACAGGCTGAAGAAAGTTTTTCAGGCGAACCTTTGTTCCCATGCTAATGGAATTTGAAAATTTATGATGTACGTGTGCACACTCGACTGGCTCAACCAATTTAGTTCTCCATAACTCATTAATTTTCTGTTGGTGTAAATATTTTCTGCGGCATAATTTCCTTTCTGCCAATCTTACTGTGGTACTCGATTCTTAGTCCCTATCCAATGGTTTCAATTATCGCTATTCTAATAGACAATTAATACAAAGTTCCAAGCATTCAAGATTTAAAATATTACATTTATCGCAGTTCGATCAACCATCAAATTTTAAACTATTTACTTGCTACATACACGATAAAATCTTCTCGTATAATTGTTGACCAATTCAGCGAAAATTTTTACGAATGTCAGCGAAAATAATTAATTAGCAGAATCCGTTTTTGCCAAGGCTGACACGTATATACTCCATAAATTTTCAAACATGATTAATTTGAAAATGAACCATTGTACGGGGAAAATCTCTTACGATGTTCCAGATTCATTTTTCTTTGCAAAGCGTCGTCTTCTTCGTCGGATCGCTAATTACGTCTCATCCTGTCTAGGTAATCAGAAAAAGGATCTAGTACCAAAATTGATTAAAATTATCTACAGGGTTTCTCCATTCACTCCTGCAAATCTGTCACACGAAACTTTTTGTAGATATCCTTCGGAAGAAATCTAGGTCTGAAGTGAGGTTCGGGTATGAAGTAAATGAACCCCCTTGTTCTGTTCCGTTCGCATCAAGCGTAAGCCTTCCCTGATATTAAAGCATTAAGAAAATGAGATTGAAAGTCTCTGAAGTGACTTATCGCCCTCCATTAACTCGACATTTTCGGGTCATTATTCCAATTATTATATTCTTCGAATCCCTTACACCCTTGTGTAAAGTGCAGACAATAATGACATTATTAGGGGTGATAAATTGACTCGAGGACATTTGGTTATTTTAAAAGAAACGGGTATATAGGATATGGGTGGGCTTGTTTAAGTTATTTAACGCAACATAATTTCTAATATTTTAGTTATATTACTACTTGGATATTATTATTATTTTTGCACAATATGATTCATTATAATGATGGACATTTAATGAGTGTTCTTTGCCTTCGACAATGTACTAAATCCTTTTTAAATATTTCTTCTACTTTGTTCTTTCTCTGAAAGAGTTTTTTATACAAACAGGGACATAGAAACTCCGCAAAGAAGTTGCTAACAAACTGAAATATACTTAGCAAAATACGTTATATAGAAATAATGCTTTATAAAAAACAGTGGATTTCAATAGTATGATTTATAGTGTCGACGAATATTTTAATAGTACTCGAGAAGTTCTATATTTGAATTGGATTCAAATAGTATTCAAAGTATTATTCGAACAGCATTCTTAAATTCAATTGTTCAAATTTTGTAATGCTCAAGTAGTATTTGAACAATACTCATCCTGTATTCGAATCACTGAAATGACTCGAATAATAAACCAGGAAAAATTGGCAAACAATCGCAGCCCTAATACAAAACAGTGTCATCGTTTGCAAGTAGTCACAACTGCTCGTGTGGCCATTCATCACTGCTTACATTCATTCACGGGCGTATTACGTAATTTAGCCATTAACGTCAGTTGTCCACGCGGAGAACGCTGTCGACGCGTCCGCGCACCTTTCTCGATAATCAGCGAAGCTGAAAATTAGTAATTCCCACGGTTCAAGGTCGTCGAATCGATTCCGCCCCTGGAACCCGATTCAGCGTTGTGCATCGTTGAATTGCAACTGGCAGGATGTTCCTGGTCGTTTCAGAAGAGGGAAATCTAATTTAAAAGATAAGCCACCGGCGTGGCGTGTAGCTAGATACCCAGACCGGTTTAGTGCATACTTATCGAGGGATCTGCTCTGGATACCAACGCCAATTTCGAATGCTCGAGCCTTTTCACAGACACGAAGGCGTACGTAATGGGACGTAACCGCAACGGAATAGATTACAGCGCAACAAAAGACCCAATTTGAACGCTGTTGACTGAAAGCGTGGTGTCTACACCTTTGCCTTTGTAAACACGCGAAATATACGGCCCGATACTAATCAACCCTGGTAATTTAAATCCACTTGCTTCACGCATGGAAGCAGTGACACGTCACTGCTCGAGTGTTCCTCTTTATTTCGCCACGATGAAATAAGTATCGTATGATTCTATAGAACATTATCTTGCATGGTCTCCACCAGCACCAAATATTCAATATTTTCAGATTCTTGATTTGTATATACTCTTAGAATATTATTTTATTTTATTCTTATTATTTTAATCTTTGGCCATCTTTAGTATTACTATTGTAATAATAATATTTAATCTACCATTGTAAAGATACATATTACAGAATACTTTCGACTACCACTACAGTTTACTTCAATGGTTGTTAAAATTCCTTTGATGATTAAAATTTAATTCAAATTTAATTATGAAATGAAATATACTTCATATTGAATGAAACACACTGATTGAGGATAATAATATTCACGTGGATAGATGTTAATTGAAAAAAGAATTTTAAATTCATCCTAAATGAAGAACTTTTTTATTTATTGCTCCTATCAGGCGGAAAGAACATTTGAAACCAACCCACTGCTTACACTGCGTCTACGCTTAATTTTGCGCACGTTTGAAAGTTATAACTGATACCACTCGATATGAGGAATTTAAAACCACTCACGTTACATATCGTGACAGTGATAGTTGATGGCTCGACAGCTCGACAGCAGACATTCTTTCCCCTTAACGTAATAAATATTGAAGTTGCAGCATTTGTTTCCTCTTCGTGTAATATCGTGATGATAAATGAAATATATTTTTTAGGTAGTAAAAGCAATAAATACAAAAATTGAAATTGTAATTATATTAGAACATTTTATCAAGTAACAAATTGTACAAGAAATAAATGCTAATCAAAGCTAACACGTGCTTCATAAAATGAAACATCAATCAAAAGGTATTGAAGGCGTATTTAAATGAAAGGATGAAACGTGGATGACCCTTTAAAACGATATGATTAATGAGATCCGAACAAGTGACTTCAAAACGTTGGATAATAAATATTATTTCCATTTGCACATGTATCACCATGGTTATTCTCTGTGATGCTCCTATATACGTGGCTACTGCCAACGGACCGTAACTGATTATTAGTGGTTGATGAGGTGTCCATGGGTGGTAAGCCACGGTATCATTAATGACACGATAAATACTTTCATATATCTTTCATATATTGGTTGTATATGTTCCGAAACCACCCTACACTACGGTTTTACGTGTATGATTTCTATATCTACTTTGCGTACATTTGAAATTTATTTTCTCTAAAACATCGTTTAATTGCAAAAAAAAAATATCAAGCATTATTTCTATGTTATAAACAAAACTTTATCATTGATACGACGAATACTTTAATGTGTCGTTCATGTAACTTAGTTAGAAATGTTTGAAACGATCCTCTGTGTAAATAGTCCGAATTGCACACGACAGTTGTCTAGAAGTTGTTCGTGTTTTAGTTGCATGTGAGTATGTGAGTTGCATTCTACTGTTAGGGACTTTGTTGAATACTCATACCGATTTGAAGAGCATGTTTATTCGATTAACTTTCTGAAGGAATGAGATTGTAGAATTGGAATGTAATTGTTGTCTGAAGACTATACTTTTCGTTGGTGTGAGGTTCGTGTGATTATCTGTGGATTTTGATAATTTGCCTCAATGTTTGAAAATTGGTTTCTAACCCCGTTTGTAATCAAAAATTTAAATTAACATAAATTTATAACATTTATGAATCTTGCGACGATGTTTACTATAAAATTGAATCATGAATATTTATTCCTAATTGTAGTGGTTACTTCCACGTTTAAACATTTAAAACATTGTGAAAATTAAATGTAAATTTATACTTCAAAGGCACCTTATTTTAAGTTCCAATTTTCGGTATTTAATATTTTAAATGACACTAAAAAGTACAAGGCTAATTAAGGGGCTTGGCATATTCACCTAAAATTTTTTAAATTAAGGCTTAATACACCTGGGAGGTTCATATACATGTCAGAATTTCTGAAAAGGTTACGACCTACTCTGTTGATATTATGCTTTATCGCCTCGCGAAAATGGAAATTAGGCGTCCCTGTAATGCATTCCATATACTGTAATGTATATGCACGATTAGCGAAGTATCTCATGCATGTCACTTGAGAAGCGTCGGAATACCAGACACAAGTTGTGAGTAATTAAGCAATTATTTCTAAACTTTCTAAAGAATAGAAAATAGCTCGTGCGAACCTTCGCCTATCTAAAATTTTAGAGGAATCATTTATCTGAGAAACGCTGACCTGGCTAGATATAAATCCAGCTTATTATGTCTAAGTCGCGTTAAATCCGAACGTACACAATTTATACTCAACTTATATAGATAGTCCTATAATGTATTTAATCCAAAAATCAATGATTCATCCATGACTAAAATATGCAATGTAGCTTT
The DNA here is from genome assembly GCF_026283585.1 of Hylaeus volcanicus. Classification (NCBI taxonomy): domain Eukaryota; kingdom Metazoa; phylum Arthropoda; class Insecta; order Hymenoptera; family Colletidae; genus Hylaeus; species Hylaeus volcanicus. The sequence goes on along the minus strand of NC_071978.1, from coordinate 8,297,019 downwards.
AACCTAGCACATTCATCTATAATCTATTCTATAGCCTAAACTATAAGCCAAACTATAATCTACAATTTTACCCATGATATGCTATTAACGATAACTTTTTTTTCATTAATTAAACCTCTCTGTTTACCTCCTCGAAGTTAAATGTTAATATTTCATACGTAACAAATATTATACCTAAGAGAACACAATCTAGAGGTTCAAAGTCGGGAGGTTTAAATTACAGTGTTCTAAATAATGTCTGTATCAATCATAAGCGTTGTTTCGTTGCACGATTACCCGAAAGAGTTAATATGTTAATTGCGTTCTGAATTATTCATGCGGAATAGGGATCAGAAACCAACCCGTAATCTGACGCTTTTTATGATTTCACTTTGCAACAGGCAGCTTGAAACGTTCAGGATAACATTAACATAAAAGCATACGCGGTAATCCGAACATACCAGAACGTCGATGAAGTGTGGAGGCACAAAAGCCGCGAAACTGGAGCGCAACGCATGCAACCAGATCGTTTTACTAGAGTTAATTGAAATTTACGGAGGCTCCCGTTGTTTCTCGATTGATCTTCGAACACTGACAATGGTTCCACCCAGTCGCTATTTACGATTCCATAATTCTAGGTTGTAGGAAGCGTGTAATACTTTCGTGATTAGAAAATGAAAATTGCGTGATGTATTTATGATTTTATTATTAATTATTTACGTTGCTATTCTAATTTACATATTTATGATGTATTTGTAACTCACGCTCGTGACATATATCAATTTAACGTCGTCGGGAATTTTAGTTATGAATATTTATTTGCATTTTCAGTGTTTGCTTTAACGTTTCAATATTTAATATAATTTAAAAACTGAAACTTTTATAAGCAATATGTTCCCAATCAGCGAATATTTTACTTAATTAAAATGAAAAATTATTTTTAAAGTAAAATAGAAAATTCATTGCTGTTATCAATGCTCATTATCAATTTCCATTTTATTTTTTGGTCCACGGACAAAGCGCGGGGAAATATCTCGACTAAAAAATGGTTGGGTCATTTGTAAGTTTTTAAATAGATATTAATTTACAGTAGCGTACAAAAGTTGCCTGGGAATTATTTCTCTCGTCATTCTGCGGAGAAGGAAGTATCCCGTGAAAATTAAACAAATATTTCTGTGACGGACGTCTACCTTCTAGTTCATTGTAATTCGCCGCATTATACTTTAATTCAATGTTATTCAAAATTCATCCTTGTTTCACGCGTATATTGAAACGAGTTTTTAAATAATTTTAGTCCAATTGAGTGAATATAAAATTTACGTTCGTATAATGAGTTTTTAAACGACACACAGAATTTCAATTATAAATTCTTGTCTAAATTGAAGATTCGAATAACGTATGAAAAATGTACCATTGTTTGTTCGTCACTTTGATCAAAATTAAAATGTGAATTATACAGTAGGTAAATAAAACTAAACAGCAGGAATAAATTGAAAGAAATTCTAGACACAAAGCTTAAAACATATGTTCATCTTGATTTTCGATTTACAATCAATATAATTACATGCTGATGTATACATTAAGCCTTAGAAACAGATGTATACATTTAAAGTTTCAACTAAGTAACTAAATGAATTAATTCTAATGGTTATATGTTAAGTAAAATAAGTCCGAATATTAATTTGGTTAGATTCCCATAACAGATACGACTACAAGTTTTAGATTATGTAATTTTTTATTATTTTCTACCATTTTTCCAATACTTTCCAGTATTAGCCTGCCAGCCAACTTGTTAACAAACGTAACACAGTGCTTTGAAAAGTAGTTTTCTTCAAATATTTCGCCACGATCCAAAACGTCGCTAAGAAGAAATCAATGCAGCGGTGACTCTTCAAGGTGCAAAGCCAGTTTTCACCCACGCGAAAAGGAAGACAATGAGCATTCAACCGCGATCCGTCTTTCTCCCGTGGGACTTTGTTTCGCGGTGCTTCCTGTTCCACCTATTCTTTCGCCGTAACTCCGTTTATAATTGTCCGCCATTAACTAAGCTCATAGTTACCGGTTGGGAAGTAGGTATGCAGCGACGAGGATCAGCCCTCGTAACTTCGTCCGCTCGGTACACCCCCGTCAGCCCCCTCTCTAGTTCTTCCGCTTTTCCCCGTTATCATCTGTATAATTTCGCGACCACGTCTACTTGCACAATCACGTACATCGGAAGTTGCTCAAAACGAGGGGCCAAAGTTTGCTAGTTCGCGGGCCGCGGGGGGTTGAATGTCCCACGGAATTGGTGATACGAACAATTGATTCGTAATTTATGGGAAATCAGAAGTATGTGGCGCAGACTGCTACCAGATTCGACTATCCCCGCAAGTGATTACGTGTTAGTCACTTACTTAACAACAAAGAACTAAAAATTGGTAAATAATAGTTTGCGGATTTTGAAACAGAATGTTTAATATAAGAATTTTAACGTCACTTCTTCGAAGTGCGATTTCTGGAAAAATAACTTGTTTGATTTGGAAACATTCCACGATTGATTCATTGTGTGAGTAAAAATTTATTCGATTCGTTTGAAGAGTCCACTATTGTGGTAATAAAATATCCAGATCATTTACTTGAAGTCTCAATGGTACTTGATGTTTGAGTTGTATCGACATCCCAAAGAATGTCAACAGGTGTGTCTCACTAATACCAATGACAATTTATTTCGATGCCTGCTTATTACTTTAACGCATCTAATATTGATACATTCAGGAAACAAATTGTTATTATTATTAGATTTGGACATTCATGCATATGTTAATATTAAATAATTTCTAAACCAATGGAATTTTATTATATGATTAGCGTTTCTTGTTTTCATTTCACACATACAACAAGTAAAAATAAAATAAATATAAACAACGTATGTATTTGTGTAAAAGGCAAAATACAGCTAAAAGCGTTGTTGAAAAGTATGACTTCTAATTAAATAATTTTTGAAAACACTGTTCCTGCATATTAAATACCCATAGTTAATTGAGTAACACTATTATTTCTTATTTTTACATTCCTCCAATGTAAGTAATTTCTTTCACCTAATACTTTACAAGACACGGATTGAACTACTTGACTGCCGAAGCGTTAGAGTCACTGAATTGACACAAGCTTCACTGCTGAAGCTTCGCTGCTTGCTGTGAGAAATTCCATACGGTTGACCTCTCTTCCGTTTTCTTCTCTATTAGAATATGCAGTGTTTCCTACTTCTGAATATTTGAATACAATTTAACTCGGTTAGAGAAATGCAACGAATTGACAGTTTTCTCTTTCAACAGATTCCGCCAGCCACTAAAACGACTCAGAAAATAATTATATAATTGTAATGACAAGAATGTCTTTCCAAGCAATTTATTTAACCTCTCAAAGAAATAAAACGACACGGTTGAAAATTGTATAGCTTATTTTACACTACATTAGCTGCTTTCATCCGGTTTAATATAGTGCAAATTTTGACCGCTAAAGTCACGTGAATTCTTCACGAGGTTGGCGACATGACTCGTTATTTCTTTCCTCGATTCAAAATGGAAATGTTTACTCGCTTCTTACGAGATTCTTCTTCCACGACGACAGAGAGATTGCAGTTCCGTCGAAGTGCAATTACGCACTCGCCGCTTTCCGTGCACTCGGGTGCACGCGAAATTACGTTTGAATATTTCTAGCTCGGTCACGAAAGGAAAAATTAGTATCGGGAGAGCGTAATTTTATCGCAGCTGCGATACCCGCGCGATAAAGGTCGTCGTCGGCCAGTTTCGAACATCGAGCGTTTTGTTACACGCAAGTTGGTAGCGGCAAGTGCTTGAAAAGGCGTTCAACTCTCATCAGGCTGAGTGCAGAAAGGTTTTGCATTCTTCGCGCGAACTTCCTACCGTACGGGAAGTGCTTCCAAATTGGTGCAGTAGTTAGGGTCAAGAACAAGACCAACGCGGCGAAGTTTGCCGATGTAAGCGCCGCTGTCGACTGAAAATATGCTATTATGTAAAAGAGGGCAGCTTTGTGTTGTCACTTTTCGCAAATTTGCTCTATTCAATTCTGGAACGAACAATTGTACCGTCTCGGATAATCATTTATTTAGTGACTGGTTATAACTTCTTTAAATACTAAAATGTAGTCTTTATTCATCTATGGGTTTCATAACGTATACAATCATTATTCCAAATTTAATTACTAGGAAAAAACAGTTCTATAATTGTAAAAGAATTCAAGATAAAAATATGTTACAAATTTAATTGAAAGTTCAAGCCATAGTCGCGTGCGCTTGGTTGTAGGATAATTTACATATATAAATAAGTGAAATTTTATATCTTTTTATATAAAATTCTATAAATTTCTCTCTACTGTATCATTCCAAACATTGGCATAAATACGTTAAACAAAATAAATAGTAATGAATACTGCAGCACAAATTTTCAAATCAAACATGCGCCGTGTTGCTTTGTTTATTATTTTCGGCGAGCAGAAGCTGATTTTTGGCGAGCAGAAGCTGATGGGAATCAATGGAAAATATGAATGAGTGTGAGATTCATGAGAAAATTAGAATCCAGTCCTCATCGGTAACGTAACGTTGTTAATAATTTTTCGACGATAAAATACACGAAGCAAGAAATGGTGCACGAGCGAAATAATGTATAAAATTTTGTAATTTAATTTAAAATTAAAAGTAGATTTTTCAGTGTGTTCACAAGGACAGCATACTTTGTACTTAAGTTAATTAATGCTTTGCGCTTGACGAACTACGATGGGTTCCACTTTATGTACAACTTCTGGTTGGAATTATGATAGAAATGCATCATAGTTTAGGTCGGAGTAGGTTATTAATAGAAATAGCGTTAATGTACATTCATAATTAATTTTATATTTCTATTTGTTATTCTATGTAAATATGAAGTCTGCCCTCGCTTGCATTGTGACTCTGGAGGATTATCTATTGAAGCGAGTACATCATCATGAGATATAGGATATACTATATTTTTGCGCTTGGGTTGCTTACAATAGACCTACGTAAACCTGAAAATCATGGTTGCAGCCCATTGTACCTTTTTCGTTCTTTTGGAGCCCTTCGTACATTTATTCGCGAGATAAGTCCCGGAGGGTCGATAACAACCTAACTGATCAAGCGTATCGAAAATACAATTCCCTACAGATGTTATAAAAAATACAATAGTTAGTTGAGGACAGTCAAAAATACATAAAAAAAAATTGAATTATAAAATGATTACATATGTCTGTTCAAAAATTTCTTAACCATAATATTGGCCCATATTTTCTTGAAAATCACTTTCATCAATTTCTATCTTGTAATAGACTTTCATTTTGAAGTTCTACATTGACAAAAAATTTCCTCTAAGTGCCCCAAAGTATTCTATAATAGAATGTCAGATACTGGAGGACAAAAATATTCTGCAAAACCTTTCTTCTTTACTCTGTATTTATTTTTTCATTTCATTCAATTCAAATAAACATCAAAATAGATCTTAAAAGTCTACAAGTTCCACATCTCTGCCTCAAACTTTTATCGAATTTTTCACTTCAAATTTATACAACATGTTTTCCCTATTTCTATCCGTGGAGTGCTGTAACACATTCTGTTACGGATTTTTTGGCCACAACATATGCATAATCTGCTATTTCTATCTCGAATGTATGCATCAACTATAGCTTAGTCGTATAACTACGTCGTGTACAGGCACCGACGAGTTGCGTTACATGTATATTGACTTTCCTGTCATGTGCAACACACCCAAAAGAGCCCATTCCTATTTGCACCTCGGGTTCTTTGATGGAAATTTTAGCTTGCGGCGAAAGTCCTTCTAGATCTTTTCCTCGATTTACCGATTCTGTTTCTGGAACAGTTTCCGTGTCGCCATTCGAGCTGCTGGAACGTTTGGAGACCCCAGAGGTATTTTAAACGTACTTCCAAAATGACATAGAATGTATACATTTTGAGAATATTTTCTTTCCCTTTTTACAGTAATAAAGTGTTTCAGTTTTCTATTATAATAATTAACGTGGAATTATTGTGGAGTCCTGTAACTCACTCATTATTATGAAATATACAAAATAATAATAATGATTGATTGAATTTGAATATAAAAGTTCTATGAATTATTGAATTAAAAATAATTTCCAGTAAAATTACAGCTTTGATTGTGCCAGAGCTGAAAGTAAATTACAGTCCTCATTAAAGTTCAGTATTCCGTCTTTTCAATATGCCTCTATTCGGTCTGCTGCTGATAAGAGTATAAAACTGGCCATTAAAAATACAAAAGAGCCGTCGAATAAGTGAACATCCAGAGATAAAACTCTGATTGTTTATGCAGTCATATAATGTTCCGTTATTTTACAAAACTGAAAATGAAATTTCTAAGAAGAAAATGCCTGCTCCTCCTAAATCAAATCTATATTTTCTTCAACTCAAGGGGTAAGTCCTATCAAGCCCCAAGTATAGTTATCCTAATATTATCCGTTTTAATTACAACGTTGAAATAGAGACCAATATTATAATTATCATTCCCGGTTTTATTTTGAATTTTGGCATATCCACTTTCACTGATACCTTCCTCTATAGAGTTAGACAACTATTGGATTCTATGACATCCCCCACCTCAGTTAGGAACCAAGGTGGAAGTTTGATAAACTGCACCCTGAGGTCCTAGCAGGTTGAACCTGCTTATTACCCAGTCTTCACTAGAATTTATCATCCATTGAAAGTTTCTCTATCCAACTCCTATCCCTAAGTCCTGGGTTCGATTAGTCTGGAATTATCTCTCAACTCGAAAAAGCAAAGTTACGTATCATCGAGTTGCTGGTACCCTCAGAAGGGTAACTCATCCTGCTGAGGGAGTTCCTGAAGAACAATCACGAAGATTTCAACACAAGTTCACGAGGAGAGGATTCCAAGTGGATCGTATAACAATTTACTATTTGGATAAGATATTAAGGACATAATCGTTTGTCAGGATCTGTCAGGCGGTGCTGTTTGAAAATCGTATGTAACTTGGACTTAAACTTAAGTGAATCCATGTAACTCAGGCCTACTTGGATCGATGATTTGTTTCTTATGAGCTCTTATGAGTTTAGTTGAGCCTAGTGATACTTGTATGTTACGGTGGCAATCTGTATTTATTTGTAATCAAATCTGTGTAATTCAGATTCAATTGCAACTTAAACTACTTTCATTTTCCTAAGTCTTTAGCCTGATCAAGCGATATTCATCTGTTATAATACTTCTTAAATTTATGTATGTAGCCAAACTTTAATTTTTCTCACGTCGTAAGTCTTCCCAAATGGCTTGACAAGTTACCAAATCTATGTAACCAGGCTCAACTGCGACAGAATCTGTTTCCATTACTCCTGTGTCCTAACATTTACCCAAATGTTACTTTTACGATACACCCTGTATCCACGTGAACTCTATTCTTACTATTTACATGGCACGAGAGAACTGTAAATAACACACGAAGTACGAGCAATAACTCGGTCGAAGCACGCGGAAACGGCTTTAGCCAAATAAATCGGGCAAAATCAATGGCCCTTGGCAAGGCGAATCGTGTCCATTCGTCACGTGACACGCAAGCACCATTTTTACGTACACATCGAGGCAACCTCGTCGCCTGATTCTCGTCTCGGTGTTTTCCTTATGGCTCTAGGGACAATATTGCTTGACATCTATCTGTCTCCAGTATTCATTTCTCATAACATTCCACGATTCACGTGATTCTTGAACACGATCCTCAAAGATTGTAAACGAAATCGATCTGCAATTCCTTAGAGACCTTATGAAGGATTTCTCGAAATGGCTTTAGGACGTTGCTTGTTAATGAGAAAATACTCCTAACAGGGTAGTCATGGTGCTCCCATAAAAGACATCACCTGTCATGTTTAATCGCTATCATGTGTATCTTCATTTGATATCAAAATAACGTATGTATTCTATTTGTGTTTTTTTATATAAAAATTTTAAAATACTTTTTGCAAATTCATTGTTATTGATACAATCAACTTTTAGCATCCCTTGTCGAGTAAATCCAATTTTAAAATTATTAGTATCATCGCTCTACTAAAAGGACATTCTTTATTAATATTTTAATCCATATGTAAGTAAGATCAAAGTTAGAAGTACACTGGTAAGAACAGCACAGTAAAAATAACACTTAAGCTTATATTTTAATGAGTTGAAATTGCAAAATGACCATTTTAGCTAAGCCTTATCTATTTTACCTGCTGTAAAGACGTCAGAGCAATTAAATAAAATTTAGTTAGTATTATTAATCGAACCTCCAATAATTTGAAGTAAATTTAGACATATTGTAAGAAATACTCGTCCATGTCAATACTTATTTCCTGTTTCTCTTTCTTAAATGTTTAAACTCGTCTGTAGAAGTAAATATGTAAATTACGTAAATTAGCATGTGAATAACATAGAAGTAAACGGTATTTAGACCACGATTATTCAGATTTCCCGATAAGCCGAACGTTTTGCATCATATTAACATACAGCAAAGTCGCCGTAATCAAAAGATCTCGCGGATTGGTGACTTAGTTCGTTGAACCAATACAATGGCTTCCGATTGCAACCCAATACCCACGTGGCAGATATATTCCGTCGACATTTGCATGGAACAATATTATTCTACCCTCAAAATCGCTAACTGGCTCATTGGCATGCAAACGCGGCTACGAACGGTTGCGGTTCAGCCGGTCGTAATACCCCTAAACGTTAGCCAGAATTAAGATAATTTATACTTTTCAAGCCACATAAATTCACGTGATCAACTGCGGCGAAGATCGTTCATCAGTAACGGAATTATCATTATTGTCGCGTACAAACAATACGCGATATTTCTCGTGTAATTATTTCTACAATGGATCCATTTTCCCATATTATCATAATTCTACATTTACTATAGAAATTTCATACGAAATTTAATAACAAATTAATTTCAGAAAATTTGATATCGATTGTAAATGTTTGCGTTGAAAAGTTCCATTAATAGTTCGATATTCATGAAATTTGTATTTTGAATAAGGTTAGAGAATTTTGTCGATATTTATTTTAAAGGATTCCATTTTGCACCTGGACAAGGTTGGGAATATTATTTAAGATACTGTCGATAATTAAGCAGACAACGAATGTAAGTATGAAGGATGTTCAATAGTCATCGAGGAATATGCTCGAATTCGCATGGAAAGACCGAAAGTATCGTATTCAACGCTATCGACTCGGACTGGCGCGCATTGTTTTGCTCTTCTCGTTCGGTTTTCAACCCGGAAAGAACGCTTAATGGGCGGCGCACACCTGACAGGCGAACGGTCTCTAATTAATGAATACTCGACAAAGCTGCCGTAATTAATGACGTTAACGCTGTCGGTGAATGCTATCGAAACTGGCACGAAATTCTTTTTCTAGATGCAAAACCATGAGTGCATCTTGCGGAGTACCTTGGCACACATCTTTCCTCTCTAATGTTTATTTTGGCTTGAATTCAAAAGTGATTTGAGTCACTAAATGCAAGTTTTACGTGGAGATTGTTTACTGAACAAATACATAAATATAAAAATAGACCTTGCGACTTAGGAGATTTCTAATTTGGATATTTACTGCTGACAAGGAAGATGTGTTAGAGAATTTGTGAATATTGCAAGAACATTTTCGCTTAGATTAAATATTATGAAAGACTGTACTGTATAACGAATTTAATTTACTCAGTGTATAAATAATTCATTTTATGGTGGTTTTAATACTTACAATTGAACAATTTAATGTAGTTGCCTAGATTACGTGTTTCTTTATTTTAAACACACACGTAATTTAAGATTTATATGTACTTAAAACAAAGAACATTCAGAAGAAAACGTTATATTGAAATATATTAAATCGACAATCTTAAAATTCCTCATTCAGGTGTTTTAAACATGTGCATATGGATTAAGAATGTTATTCACCATTTTCATTCATACAGGTATCAAATTACTTTTTCATCCCAGCAAACTTAATCTCCTGTATATTAGTTCATTGCGATACACCATGCTTGACATGCTTTAGACAACAGTAAAACCATTATACTTATGCTAACTCAGCGTTATATTAGAATTCCCTCGCGTATGATAATCCACTCATTATTAAATTTCACATTGCTTATCGTTAATGTAATCTTCAGATATGCAATTTACATCTTTATATAGATGTTAATATCCTCTGTTTGTACTGCATCGTAATAACCTTTTTGTTACGTTACAGTTTTATATACACATATCTATAGACATTTATTATTTCTCATTCTCATATCTAAAGTAAATTAACCTTTACAGATTTCGAAAATGACCGAATGCTAAGAATCGCAAATCCTTGTGTCGAAACTAAATCTTCGATACAAGTCTTTCGCCTGAAACTAATATTTCGCTGCTAGGGAATTGTTCGGCATCGTCCTTCATCCCTAGTATCGTCGGTTTTTATTTGGATCCAGCACGTTCAGCATAATCCACGCGCCCATAGGTCTTCTGCGAGAATCAAAGATTAATATTGCCCCGGTATCAGTGCTCTCTCGCATGTTTCACTTCACACATGCTTTCCCGCGCAAGTAGGATTTGCATATAGATTAGGGCGTCCGCGGGACACGGGAAATAGAAACGTGGCGCGGCTATCAATGCGAGCCATTCAACGATTTTGGCTCGATTTCAAGCGAGCGCGAGGACGAACGTATTTCGCACACTCGTATTTCCTTCTGTCCCAACCTATCGCGTGACAACAGAGAGGTTTCGACCTCGTGGAACGCTCGTACCCTCGTGTGAAACCTGTGCCATCCACGAAGTGCCCGAGCAATCGTCACGCTACCGAGAGAGGGTGATTTTTCATGCGAAAACAAATGGAAAATGTGGAATACAATTTGATCGTGGACACTCCGGTGATGGTCGGTTTACAAGTATTATTTACAGCTGTTGGTAGTGTGCTAGGTGTTTCATAAGCGAGATAATTTGCACATGACTTCTCGATATTAGAATAATTATGTTAATATAGGAGGTTATGCTACTAGATTATTTCTTATTTTTTTATTTATTGGGTATAGATACTTGAGAAATGATACGTTGACCTCGTTTGTATCGATTTCAATTTACATGTACATAAAAATAATTTAGATTTCAGAGTACTAGTTATGAGCAATTGTTTTGGAATATCGTCTTCGTAATTGTAAATTTGTATACTCTTCAATTATATACATTTTGGAATAAAATAAAAAAAAATTGTTCTAAATTAATGAAAATTACAACCACGAGTATTCTACTCATTGATTACATATTGTATTTAAAAATTATATATTAACTTAAAAATTTTCAATTTATTATAGTTTCATAGTAATAAATGTACTTTTCAAGCACAAATGGTATTAATTAATTCATGTATTCACGAATGTCCAAAAATTAATTTCTTTCCATAATTTTCGAGAAATTAAATTAAATTTCATCAAAGCTCTGTGCTTCCACCAATCTATTGTTCAAATTGAATAGGATTTAATTTATAATTTGTTTTCACAATTTTAGGAGGAATGAAATGAAATTCAAATAACAAAACCTCTTGTTGTCTAATCGAATATTATTTAATTGATCCGTGTAGAGGTATGGAAGAAATAATTCCTTCCATGTTTTTAACAATAAAATTCAATTCATGCAACATACAACAGCTTTGGAGGTTCAACTACTTATTTTATTGCTCTTCATAATTTACGAAAAATGAAATAAAAATGCAGTAGAAAATAGCTCTGGAGATTCAACTATTAACTGAGGTAGAAACACTTAAAAAAAATTTCTTTTTATAACTTTTGAAGAGTAGAATAAAATTGGAACGAAAGACTGATACGCCTCTATACATTTTATCGTTAACATAAAACAATTCATTCCTGTTCGGTAATTGATTAAAGTGCCAAAGAAGACAATATTACTATTGACTTTTGATTTATTTCTGCTCGAAGACTAGCATCCCTTCGAATTTTGCCACGATTGCTGGGACACCGTGTGCATGATAGGAACATCTCTTCCTGGCTAACCCGCCAATACTGCAAGAATTCGAACTGCCGTATCCGCATCAGTCACACGCTTCAGACACTGGCACCGTTCCAACGAATTATCCCGACACTTTGCAGCGTACCGACCCCCCGCGACATGCCGTATCATGTGTCAATGCAGCAAGGAGTTGTCGCCACTTTTCTACCGTTTCTTCTTCCGCTTTCGAGTCAACTGACGTGACTTTTCTCTCGTTACGGGGATTGTAAAGGGCCAGGGAAGCCCGCCGAACGTGACGGCTGAAACTCGATAGCGCGAAGAGCCAGTTCCTGGTATTACCACATTCGAGAGTTAGCCAGTTTTGTTTCCCTTTTGTATAGTTTACACAGCGAAACCAGTACAACAGTTTCGCCATTAGATAATTCTCTGGTCTCGTTGTAACCGCGGATATTTGTACAGGGCTCGCGAAAGAACGATATCCGTGACCTCAGATGTGAATCGTTTCGATGTTTAGACGTAACAGGAGATTGCGAAAGCCCAAGAACGTTGCGGGACTCCGTTACGTGAATTCTATTTTATTTCCAGATAATTATATAATGGAATTATATCTTGAATATCGGTACGTGCATGGATGAATTAATATTCAATTTGAACCATAAGTATGTTTGTACTTTCAGAGTTCTTCTTTATTCCATGAATTTTAGTTTATTATATGGAAGTCGTAAAATGATATTATTGCTTAGATATCTGTACTTGTATTAATTAATTAATATATAGTCCAACCAATAAATGACTGAATATGCACAGTTATTTCATTTTCATCTCCAAACGTTATAATAGGTACGTATGAATTATTAACGAAAATTGAAAACTGGTAATTAATACAACATCTTATATAATAACAAAAAAATGTTTCTTCATTAAAACATTTCTTCATTTCTACCATCTCTTATAATTTTGATCGTGCATTATGTTATGTTAATATAGAGTTATATCTGAATGAAAATTTATTTATGTTAAAAGACTCTTGATGAATCTCTTTTTATTCGAAATTTCTTCATGTACATAAAATTTAATTTGATTGTAACTGTATGTTAATGTAACACCGCATTTGAAGGAAACCATAATAGATGATCGAAATGGCACATGGTAATGAACCCTCTTAATGAAGAAACATCACTGGAAGCCAAGCCATTAATTAACTCGAGCATCATTGTTCCCAAGCACGTTTATTACCAAGATCCTATATGAGTATTTTGAAGTAATTGAAAATTGAAAATAGGATTGCAATTTTATACAGCTTATAGAATTATGAAAAACTTTAGAAAACATTACTTTATTTGAACAATCCTTATAAAAATACAAAGTCTACAATTTCTAATGCTGTCTCAATATCTGAAAATACAGGGTGTACTGAAAAGAACAATATTCCAGAATAAATTGTGATGTTGTCGGTTTGCAAAACATAATAAATAATCGGTCGTAAAACGAATTGCTTCAACAAAAGAATATCTGTAGTAAACAATGGTTTCCTGCAATATTTTATTATCGACTCCTCGACCAAGAGATTCATGACTAATTAAGACTACGAAGAACAATAAAGATGTTCAAGTGGAATCGAAACTTCTCAACATCTTTGAAGACTCTTGGAAACCCGTCTGGTTTCGAATACTATACGAAGCGATCCAAAAGTTTAGAGTCTTGAGTGTTTCCTATCTTTTCAAGACAGAGATTCGAACGCCCATTACCACTCGTGCCAAACTTTCAAAGCACGTTCAGTTCATTGAAGCGAAGACAAATTTCCATTGTTTATCCATCACTACTATAACACAGTTGTCCTTATATTTATTTAAATGTTTGGTATATTTGAAACATTTATTGAAGTGTAATTTCTTATACGATGTTAGGCCGATTTAACGTTTACGTTAAATACAAAATTTGATAGTATTTAACATTCTATAGCACTGATAAATTATTAAGTTTTGTATTTAAATCTTGCAAAAACTTTGGATACCAAAGTAAAATGAAATTCATGTTGAAAGTCGGATTACTTTTTCGAGCCTGACTTGATACTTTTGGCGATTTGTATAATTGAAGCTAGCGATGGACTACCCCTAAGAATTAGTTGAATTCAGTCGTATAATTGAGGCAGTTTGCAGAAGTTTGCGGTTTGGAACGTGTCCAGATAGGAGTTAGAAACTTGGAGCACCAAGGCCACGATTCAACCACAAATTCGTACGTCCTGAGCAAATAGCTTGTTTCGAACGATAGAAGGACCTATGTGTCGCAATCAAGGGAGCGGTTTGATGAAACGTGTCATCACCAATGTTTGCTTCTTGAGAGCTACGAAATTTCGAGGACTCGTTCCATACCGACTGCGCTGAAGATGACAGTTATTAAATATATTGAAACTTACAAATGATAGAAATTAAATTTCTGCTGGCTTCCTAATCAAGTTAAATAAATTATTTTAAACATTTCCATTTATAAATACCTAATTATCGTTCATAAATAAGCCATATTTCTTCATCTTCAGGCCACACATAAATATATAATTAAAATTATAAACTGAATGGTAAGCTTACTATTTTCAACGTTACTAAATTTCAAATTAAGCATTTGTGAATATTTTATTCTGGATAGCATGTTTTAATTCGCAATTTTTTGTTCTTTGTTGCAGGCGCTCCTGCAAGCGCACGACGTAGCTGGACACGAAGTTTACGGCGAAGAAGCCACTAGGGTAACGCCACCGCCTCTTCTTCCTTATCTGAACGGTGGTGACGATCTCGAGGGACAGAATGGTGATCTGGACCTCGAAAACGTAACGCGCGTAAGACTTGTCCAGTTCCAGAAAAACACCGATGAGCCAATGGTAAGATAATCGCAATAATGCCTCATTTATTAAAAAGGGCAATTAAGTATGCCAACCACTTACTTGTAATCATCTTTAGAATTACCAATATACAATTTGTTTAATTTCCACTGTACCCTTAATTTTATATAATGTATTTAATTATTTACAATATCATTTCATTTAATAATTTTTATTCCGTTGAACTTATAATTACATCATAATTTAAATAGAACTTTTATTTAATTGAATTGTAATAAAAGTTGGCGAACAAAAGTTATATAGTTCCAAAAAGAACAATATCGATTACGTCTATGAGAAAAAGTCTGGTATTTTTATAGTACACATTCCATGTATGCATTGTGCAAAAATCACAAGACCACATTCAAACACACCACACATATGTATACACATATGAAGAAAACAATTTCACTGTTTACATAACGAACAAATATTCTCATCCGCTCGTTCTTTTATATTATTCAAATAAACTTTTATGGAACTCCACTATGAATGCTATTTCACCACATACATATATCATAACGTGAGGTTTTATCTGGACCTGAACATTTTTCGAAAATTGTTGAATACGTAACTTTCAGACCGACATGATTTTACATGTTGAGCTGAGCAAGTTTCGTCGAAAAAAAACATTGTAGGTCGACAAATAGTTTTGAACTAATAATTGCAAAAATTTCAAGTGTTTCTTTAAATTATTTTATTGAACACAACAAAGGATTATGTAGGATTGAGTAAAAAAATAGTTTTAAAATTCCTTTGTAGAATTCTGTAGAAACATTAAGAGGAATTTTCTCAGCTAATATCAAATAAAAGTAACCTACTGTTTTATTCTCATACACATTGAAAAGGAAACCTGTGAAAGCAATTTGTTTATTATATTAGCCTTTTCACTGGCACATAGCCACGTTATATTGCGTCAAAAACCATGTAGACTTTGATTAAAAAACTTCCCTACGCCTCCAATATGTTTCACGGTATCATTACAGGGGTAAAACTTTCTAGGGTAGTTCTACCCCTTAAACTCGAATTTCCGCAGATAAGAAAATATGTGTTGTTTATTTTCTGGCTGATGTGCAAACTCACAGAGTTTTAGAAAAATTGATGTCAGGTATTTTGTCGATGTTCCTTATTAAAAGACGTGACTTCTCGGCGAAGAAATTATTGAGTTTACTACTTCAAATAACTTCATTTGTATAATGCTCCTTGAAGTTTCAGTAACGTTTATTCCTTCACTTTTCCAACAGAAGTTTATTTCTGTGTGTGCCTCCCTCTCGTGTTTTCCACGAGCAAAGAATATCCCACTGAATGATATAAAAATTCATAATGTAGCAAGAAATTGTTTGTCTGTTTACAGGGAATCACTTTAAAAATGAACGCAGATGGAAAGTGCGTGGTGGCACGAATTATGCACGGTGGCATGATACATAGACAAGCGACTCTTCACGTTGGTGACGAGATTAGAGAAATTAACGGGATATCAGTGGCCAATCAATCTATCAATGCCTTGCAAAAAATACTCGTGAGTATAGTTAATGATAGATGACGAACAGAGTGGTCACAAACTCGAAACAATTAAGCATAGATTCCTTTTTGGTTTCTTCCGTTTTATTAATATTTTATGTTTTATGTTGCATGACTGAATTCTGTATAATCCATTTTGCTCAATCACTGTTAGAACATCAAGATCTAAACGCTAAGTTTGTGTATTTATATAAACACTGTCACACAAAATAACTAAGGGCAAGTCGCGAAAGAAATCTTTGAGACAACCTAATATATAAAAAATGTGAAATACAATTTGTTGATAGGAGCATTAGGTTTTGAGAAAATCGATTTTATGAGACACAAGTGTATGTCTGCTTATTACTTGGTACTTCCACTTGTACGTAAAAAGCTTTACGTCGTTAAGAAATACGATTTCTGTTGCAGCGTGAAGCACGAGGATCAGTCACCTTCAAAATCGTGCCATCTTACAGGAGCGCGCCACCACCCTGTGAGGTACAAGTAAGCCCTAAACCCCAAACCCAATCCCAGAACCTCACTACAGTAACTAAAGTCACAACCGCGACAGTGTCAACGAGCACCAGCTCGGACGCTGCTGCAAGTAAGTCCGGGAAATCAGTGAAAACCTCTTCGGCTACGACGAGCAAGGAGAAGAGTAAGTCTAAGCCTTCGAAAAACAAAAGTGCCGCCTCTTCAACCGAGAGTACGCCCAGACGGCGGCTTAACCCGTTGTCGGCTCTCAGATCGCGGAAATCTTAAACGATAGGCTCTGATAGGTCACTGATAGGTCTTCATAGCTTTACTGACGCCCGTTTAAGTAGATATTAACATTGTTTTGTTGTTGGGTAGGCTTCAGCGTTCTTCTTCTTACCTTTGGAAGGTTAGAAATCATTTCTAGTGGTATTACGTTGCGTGGCACGTATACCAGTTTCAAAGATTAGTTAGTTTATGTGTTGAATATACAGTTGCGATTTTTGTAACGACAATAATCCTTATTGTTTGTTCTAAAGTGGGGGCTGTTGATATTTTCTTCTTGGAAGCTCTTTGACTGGTTTGGCAAACTTATTGATCAATTACTAGGAATAGTTGTAATACTGTTATAGAATAGAAGATGAAGTTTGAGGGTAATTGTATTTGAGACAAATTAAGTTGGCGGTCATGCAAGAAAATTCTATGACTCGAAAATATTTAATGAATCTAAAGAGTGCGGTATGGTCATTTTCATTTTACTATTGCAATTGTTTCTCGAACTATGGAGGGTGCAAAAAAGGTGGAGGAGTTGTTTACTGCCGATGGTAATATGTAATTTTTTAAATTAATTATTTCCAGATTTTAGTGTCATCTTAACTTTTGTTAAGGCTTAGAAAACATTTTTATTCAATATATCTTGCTGGAAAATGTTATATATTCTTCTTTAATCATTTACAAAATGTTTCCAAAAAATTTAGTCACAGTAGTTCTTTATTTAGAATGTGGAAAAAACTGAATTCATTTCCACGAGTCATAGCCATTCGCATAATCTCTACAAATTATGATCCCAGAAATTCAAGTTGTATTGAATTTCAACTCGAACAACCTTCTTGTATCTTCATTAATTTCAGAAACAATTGCATATGTATACTTAAAATAAATATACTGTAACGTTTTCGTAATAGCTGTAAATGAAAAATACAACATTGATAATCTAAATACTGATCAGTATAGGACATGGTTTTTACATTATATTCTGTTACACAAAATTCTGTCACTTAAAATCCTGATCTAAAAGAAAATTTAATTATTTGTCCATTATCTCGTTTAATATATTTTGTTCCAACATTAAAGATTTATTGGAGAGTATTTACTAAGGGTTTTAGATAGGTGACCTAGTGCCAATGTACTTTTATTACTTTGAATATTCTGCATGCTTTCAAAGCAGCATATTGGATTTCTTGCCGCAATTCGGTTCTAGGATATATATAAAATTTCGTGCAGTATCTAGATTAGTAAGAAAAAAGTGATACTACATGAAAATATAACTCGAAAATGTAAACAAAATTTGTGTGCATTCTTTCGTTCTCGGGAAAAATTATTTTAATTACTTGAAAGTATTTACCTACTTAAAAAAAAGTCTGTAGTTTAATCTTTCGTTTCCATTTAAATGGGACATTTTATACATTTTTTATTTAATTTCTGTCAAACAATTGTGTATTTCTTTTAAATTTTAGTACATATTTCTATTATTTCTCAATCTGTATTAATTTTTTTCTTGCCATTGAATCTTGTACATAGTGCTTGCGTAGTCGAGTTGTATGAAAACCTACTTTTGATTTTATTTTTTACGAGATACATAGGATAACAATGTACAATTTATCAACAATGATATTAGCGTTGTTAGATCTAACAGAACGCACTGTGATCTACAAATCTGCTGAGATGCGAGCTATATACTCATCTCGTTCGCTTTAAAATTTCGAAAGCATGTAGTATAAGTTAATAATAACGTTAAGAAAAAAATAGAGTGACCTCGAAATATTCTTCAGGCTTTTACTTACTACAAAAATGTATTGCCATAAGACATTTCTTTAAGAATTAATATTTTTCCTATCTTCAAGAGCGTGGACATTATTTGGATGATCCCTTGTAGATGCTTTTCTTTTCAATAACCAGACACGGTCTAACCAACCATATGGTAATATATTCATAGTCTCACAAACATATTTATCTCTATAATCTTTAAAACTCGCCAATTTTCTGAAACTTAATTATTTCTGTCTAGTTCTTGGTGTTCTACAATGATACTATACAATATACCCTAAACTTAGATAGAAAACTAAATTTTAAGCAAATTACACGAAAATGCTTCCTCGGAAAGTCACCGTTCCAAAAGACTAATTTCTCTAAAATGTTAGCCTAATTAGATCCTTACGTGATGCTCCACGTACATACACTTTCCAAGACCTTCGGAGTGATCTAGTCGTCTTTTAATAAAGATCAAGAATGAAGTTTCGGTCGGTGATTAGGTCGCAGACGTTGGTAGATACGCTCGATTTCTCACGTGTAAACGATTCTCTAGGAACTTCTATCGCTTTCTATGCATCTACTCTTTTATTTGGGCGGTCGAGAGCGATTCGAACGTAATTGGATTGGAACTTAGGTAGTTGTGCTAATAGTTCTATGAAGTACACATAGTTTCACGCCAAGTTCTACGGTAGGTTTAGCGTAGAAGACGATTCGTACGGTAGCTTAGCGTGTACTTTGTGCGCTAGGATTCTTGATGTTTTGATTCAACGTGGAATATACCCGAGGTGTTGCGGCGTATAACGTAGTTAAGCAATTAGGTAGTTCTTCGACGTGTCGATAGTTGAACTTGTAAGCACCAACTCCAAAGACCCCAATTCAAGATCCAAGTTTCAATTGTAAATTCTATCCCTGTTATCGTTCCAAGCTTCAACTGGATCGTTATTGGACTGTACGTTTGGGATTGCTGTTCGCTTGTACAGGTGCCATCGACTAAAATATTATGTAAGGTTTCAGTAATAGGTGCTATTGTTAATGGAATTGCTGTGCTTTCGTATTTTGTATTTATCAAAAATATATATATATATATCATAATATTATAATATAATTGTACTTTATAATATATGTTATAATATTTATATATATTTTATACAAATATGTAATTTATTAACAACGTAATATTAACCAGTTCCATTTATTTATCCATTTAGTATATTTGCTGGTCCCTGTGTTTGTGATAATTTCTAGTTAGCAAACTTTGTAAGACTGCTTTATCAATTCTATATTTTAACAACAAGTAGCTACACTTTTTACTCATCGTCAGTCAGGTGCAGTCAATGTCATGTACAGTCTCATCGTTAGAGTAATGGCAGTAGAGTGAAAATATAAAGGAGACTGAGTGTCAATTAAGAATTTTTAGTTGAAACGTTTGATTTTGGCACTCAAACCCTTTTCAGAAATTTCTCTAAAAGTTTCTATAGAGATGAACTCATATTAGCATAATTGAACGATGCCAGAATCGCCAAAATCGATATTGTATTTAGGTTGTCTCTTTCCCACGACATTGCCCATGAAATGCTTTGGGAATTGACCATTAGACTATATAGATTAAAAGTAGTAAATGTAACTTAATCCCTAGAATTGAGGATACTTGGTCACGGAATAAAGTTGCCTAACTTGCATTGCACGGCAATCGCGCAGAATGTTTATTAATGGCGTGGATATAAAAATACAATTGACGATACAAATGATTTTTCGTGGCCCGCATATATTGGTCGTGTAGTCTTAGAAGAACTCTGTGTTACAATTTTGTAAGGTATTTCGATAGAATGCTGTCTGTTAGACTACATTGTATGAATTGTCTATAGAACTCTACGTTAATAGAAAACTATTAGACACAGATGACAGAAGGGATTGTTGGAACTCGGAAAATAATATGAATTCTTTGTCTATAATTTGTCCTTGCATTGTACTCATACTTTCCGCCCATTGAGGAAAGTTAACACTTGACTCCAAAAAAGTTATGTAATTGAAATAAAAGGTACGTTCAGAAGTCTTCAGCCTGTACTACGTACTACAGATTACGTTATCGAGATTTGGTTTTAATTCTCTCACTAACGTGTGTTTTCATACTATCCACCAAGAAACTTGCTAGGAAATACACTGAAAATCGCTACAACTTTTCACCATCCTCTATTATGAAGCTGATTTCTGTCTATGAAAGTCTGATGAAAGTCTTGTAGGCAAAACATAATTAGCCTATAGATTCTATCAATAATTTAGAGGATTAGAATCCCTTTCTAAACCTCATTTCCGTCCAGATGTCTGTGTAGCGACTTGAAACAGCCAATAACTTGGCGTCAGAATACAAAAAAAAAGTAATTATTCTGCAACAATTTCCACAATTGTTCGTTGCATCGTTCTTTGATTTGAACTATTCTGCGCGAGAGAACACTAATCCAGACGAGCAGGTTTGTTTTCCAGAATTGTCGTTTCAGCGGTAACAATTTCGTTATTACGTGGCAATTTGTACCAATTGACGTACCTATTGGAAATTACTTGTTGACTGAACCTCATTGTTCCATCGGTATCGAATCCCCGTGGCTTCTGGTACCCCCTAATTATCCCAAAACGCGAAACGAGGGAACGGATGTGCTCCATGAATCGATAAGCATTACAAAACGATGGAATTGTATCGAATTTCGATTTACTGGAAATTGAATTGCTGAAAGAAACGAAACTGGGTCAACGCAGATAGTTTAAGCGAGAAATCCTTTAATTTTGATATCTTGGAAGATGAAAGTTCCACGGTTTCCTCAAGACAATGCTCAAAGGATGAAGCACCAATTTGTAAGCATTAGTGTAACCTTGTTGTGCGTTTTCGTTTACAATTGTAATTGTGTGCAGTATTGGTTCCTTACAATAACAATACTAATTCACATACTAATAAGAGAGCAAAAGTAACACAACACTTGAAGGAGGTTGTAATTGTCACAGTTGAAATTCAAGAATTTTTTTCTCTATTTGAATCCCAAACAAAATGGAATTTTACAGTATAAATATTAAACTTCATATATAAATTACTGTGTTATGATATATTTAAAAATGGCCAATAATTTGTTTGGTATGATTCAAATGAGACGTTCTCAAATTATATCTTAACCAAAAAATCTATATATTAAGTTCATTTCCTGAACTGTACAATTATTCTTTGTTTCGGATGAAAATATGTATATAAATCTTCTAAAAATTTTTTATTAAATGTTGGCTATGACAATTGCGTGTACCCCCTTCAAGTTGTCACATGACTATTTAAGCTTGCATCTTTTTAAATCCAAGTTTTCCCAAATGTGTACTCACTCAGGATTGTTTAACGCGGAATTATCGTTGAAGTGTTGTACAGACTATACAATATATATTCGAATTCTATAATAAATAATACAAACATCTATTGGAATGTTAATTAGCAAGATATGACAGTCTCGAATTAAGAAACTATTAAAGTTTAAGTCGATAGTTCGCTTGGTTCGCAAAGTAAATTTTATTCGACGATGAAGTATCAAATACTGGCAGCGCCATAAATTCAGCAAAGAATAGACAGAGCGCGGAGCAAGATGCAGACTTCTGAAATTAAGCCAGCCACGATTTATTCGTGCCACTTCTACCTTACAAATGACTCTTTCAATTACTCGCTAACGAACTCCAAAGTGCGCATAGTTAATCGAATGCGATGCCTCGTCCCCATGATAAATGACGCGTACAGTAGGAAAGGACCAAGCTTTCGTTTAGTAAAATCAGTCTGTATTCTGAAGCTAATCAGATGTTCAATTAAGCGTAGCCAATAGAAGAAGGTTTTCACGCGTTTCCCGACACACACACACACACACACACACACACACACACACACACACACACACACACACACAGCGCCAGATACACAAACGTATAAACGTATAAATCACGAATATATTACACTGACACGTAACAAATTTTTTATTATAAATACAAGTAAATTCTGGAACCCAACTCACAAACTAATTTACTGCTTCGTGGACCGAGAAGAGAAATGTTAATTTATGAAACATGGAATTTTTTTTAATTATAGAATACTTATGAAGAATTTTTTGTGTCGCACTTGGATTTCCTTCTCTGTGTTCGAACAGTCACTCATATAAAAATCAAGATTATTCATTTTTCAGCTTAATATAGATGTTATTTCACAGTATCCTATATATAGTTGTGTTAAGCCGCGTTCCCACACGTGCTGAGCACCGCGTAGAACTTTCGGAGGCGCGGTGGCCATTTTAGGCCCTGATCGCATTTCCACACGTGTAACGTGCGACACAGTACACTCTTGTTTATTTGAGGAAGGTCGTTCTTAATATGAAATTTGTTTAAAAAAGATAAATTTGTCTACGAAAAATTTGTATTTTTACTCGTGTCAAAATTTACAATGCTGAGGCCCTATAGGATGCTACGATTCTTTGATTTAACTTCAGTATTATTTTAACAATTCTCATTCATTTATTAATTTAGTTACTTTTACCAGTGTATTTGTAATGACTGTAAGGAATATATTTCGAAAATATTACAAATTTGTGTTTATATACGTTACAGAATAATTACACCTATGGTGTATATTTAATGAATCAACATACTCTACAGTATTGTGTAACTGCATATAATGTAGCAAGCATGTAAATGTGATTAATGTAGAAAAGTTTAAACTAAACTTGGACTATTTTGAAACTGAACATACATTTCTAAGATTAGAAACGTGGACTGGTGATACTTACACAACAACAATTTGCCACAACAGTAATCTTCTCATTTTCCTATTAAAAGTGACCACTTCCAAGTGCTTCGAGTTTGTTCTGCGTTGCACGTTTAACGAGTAGAAACGCGGCTTTACGCGAACTCTCACCACGAAAGATTTCATTTCCACGATTATAGCAATTTACTTTTTCATACGACTCTCATTCGTGACGATTGCCTAGGTGGAAAGTGAACAAGTTTTCTGTCACGAATTTGCCCATATTGTTTTCGAACGACGCCTTCTGCGAGATTGCAAAATCTGCAGAAATTTGCGACAAATTGAACACAAATTTCACTCATACTTTAATTTGCAATTTTTGTTTCATAACGACATTCGTTCCTGTTTATGAATAAAAAAAAAATGTATATAATCCGGTACATTCTATGAATATTTTGCAAATTTGAAACGCACATCGTAAACAAAGAAACACGATTAATACTATCCCCTCTTCCACTTCACGTATACGTGTGTGTATATATATGTATATACATTTACATAGAATATGTTCGTTGTTTAATGTGTTTATCTCGAGTAGCATGGGAAAAGATGATTTTGTGATAAAATGTGAGCGAGGGAATTGATAAATGAATTTAATTGAAATTTTGTGAAAACATAATGCCGGTGCTGGGCAAATAGTTAATTAATCGCAGCGTAATGTGATATTAACATTGGAATAAACCGAATGAATGTTAAAGATGTGAAAGTATGAGAATTACATTTGCTAAAACAATGGTTGTGTTGAACTGTACATTCTTTTTATCGTCTAAGTGCCCAATACATAGAAAATTATGGAATTTCTAATTTACTGAGAATTTGGTGAAACGTAATGTTTATATCACAGAATCATTTTCGAAAAATTATTTTGTATCGTGTTTATCAAGTTTCGTTTGCTTCGTACTCGAATAAATACCCCCTGCACATTTGCAAATAATGAAAGTACATGACAGATATTATTGCGAAAATTATTCCACACAGACGATTACTTCAAGCAGTTCCCAGCATCGCGTAACACTCATTTGAGCTTGGAAACTGTTCCATACAATATTGCTCACCTTAACGCCTTCCACTCTTTTTGTTAAATTACTTTTTAGATTTACAGCATTTATTCATAATATCGAGAACAAATTTATACAAAATTTTAGCCATTTGTTATGAATTATTTTGAAAGCATTGACAGTCGACGATTTTAGTGGAATATTAAAAATGTTCATCTGAGAAGCGGTTGATAGTACATTGTTTCGACAATTATTTACTATCAAAAGTTTTAATTGTTTCTACTTTAATGATACGCATTGAATGCGATTTAGAAACTTTAACGAGCAAACATATTAAATTTATTTAATTTATTATACTAAAAGTAACAGAATAGTAAAAAAACAAGAATTTCTCACTACTAGACAGTATCTCTCATCCATATATTTAATAATAATATTTGCAAAGAGTAAATCAAATTCCTTTACTGGTTTATCGTATTCAAAATAACAGAATATTTAAAAAACAATAATGTTGTTTCCTTCTACCATCATTTACAATTTTGAAAAATTCGAATGCTGAAATTCTGTACGAATCAAGCTCCCGATACTATAAATAGATGCGATTTTGAAGAACTCCAAGTACCATGTTGTCAACCGATATTTCATTTAATGTAAATCAGTACTATCACCAAAATGTGACCTGACTCGTAGTACAATCGACCTGGGTGTGATTCTCCATTTAAAATTATGTCAAAACTGTAAAATTAAATTTTTCAATACGAGGCATCGTTTTCAAGAAAAATGACTTTGAAAAAGAGATATTTGTCAAAAATAAAAAATATTAACATGATTATTATTTAGTTACTTTTATGATCTCTTTTTCAATAATGAAAAATAACGATCTTTAAAGTCACTTTTCCGAAAGAAAAAGATTAAGAAAAAAACGATGATTCGCTAGAAAATTTGTAGAATGCAGATTCGACTTTCTTTCTCGTGAAGAATCACTTTCATCCAGAGATGGACAGAATTGCTACCTACATCAATATTTCCGTATTATGAATGGACTCCATCTCATTGATTATTATGAATTTAACTATGAAACGAAATATTTCACAACAAACAATTTGAAATTGACCTATCACCAACATATTCAACTAATAAAATTTCGTTCATCTCTGCATTCACCCCCCCCCCCCAATTTTTGGTTTCACAAACCAAATTATGTTGCGTTATTGACAAACACGTATGAAATTCGACCCCCATACACGTATACGTAAAACGACAGCATAATAACACGAACACAGACACAGGTAGACCCGCACGTTTTAGTTCGTACCTGAATTTTAATCAGCCGTGAATTCACGATTCACGCGAAATCGCGGCATATGTTGTCACGTCGTGACAGGGGACAGTAAATACGAGCCCGTAATAGCGTTTTCGACATCGACGTGAGTTCTGAATCACCGGCTGACGAGTTCCGAAGTTTGCGACTTGTCTCGTTCCAACGAATGTCGCGTGCAGCGCAGCGAAACAACGAAGCGTGGCAGATCCGCTGCCAGCAGGATAATTAAGCGCAATTGCCGTGTCTGTAACACGTGAGATTAACAAAAACAGACAAAAAGAAGGCGGAGTCGAGTAGTCGAGCGGTGTAACAAAACGCTTTGATCGGCGCTTTCGAGTCCACGGCGCGTTTGCATGTTTCTCTATTTTCCCTCCCGACCCTTTTTCATATTTCTATTAATCTATTTCTATCAGAATGTATCAAGTGCCCCATTTCACTTGAACACCCGATATGTCTCCCTTCCCGCCGATGATGACACAATGCTTTCGAACTTGCGACAAAGACGATATTTAAAACTTTTCAATGCCAAGATTGATGATCTCGAAGTTCGAGATTTTTAATCTCGTAGACGATTTTAATGAATACGATTTAGCTAATGTGTCTGTCGATTACTTAGGTTAGGTGATTATAATATCGACAGAAAAAAGGACCTGCTATAAGTGTTTACATCAACACAAGTAGACCTAATGATCAATAAACAAACACATTAGTAAAGTTATATTCAACAGCATGTGGGCCTCATGCATTTTCAAAATCGATTTCCTGATACACAAAGTCTCACACTACAAAATCGTACTGTATATTTCCAATCTACTTTTTTTATGAGAAATCACCTTTTAATTGTTAATGCCACATTTTATAGAACCTCAGAAACATTGAAAAGTTTTAAAATCACTGATCTTGAAGTCTACATCGAGCTACGCACAGAGTGTCCTGCAAAATATGGAAATAATTATCAAGGAGTGATTCTACATGATAAAGTTGATAAAAATATGTGATGAAACTGATTGCGAAGGAATTAATTTCCACGTTGCGTGGGCTCCGGCTGTCATTCGGTACTTCTCTCACGTGTCTGACCACTGCTGCTCAATTCTACTGTGCGCTAGTATTCCAGTAGAAATCAGTAGATACATCCAGCTATGGTCAGACATATTAGCCAGATCGTATTCAATGATTAAATATCGATTTTCTCCGAAACGAATCCTATCGAGGGAAAAGTTTATTGCTCTATTTCGATTTCCTTTTTTTATAAACAAACACATTCTCCGATCAAGGATCCTACATTTTGCGGGCCGCGCTGCATTTTGACCCATGCAACACTATAACATTAAAAGGAGTTTGCGAACTACAGCAACATTTCTTCGACGTTCAACTCGTCTTAAACCTGAATACGTATAAAATGTACGTACCTGGTGTCAATAAACATTCACGCAACATACAATGCTTTCGTGGTCCCTACGTAGCTGCTTTTCTAGTCTACGAGTCAAGTTAAGTGGGACAACTTATGTATCTTCCTCTCATTCTGTTTTTTTTTCTTTTTAAGTACTCTTTATATTTCTCTTTCTGTCTGTCTATATCTATTACGATTTTATTATTTTCTCACCGTTGAGTTGGCCACCTTGTACTGATAGAGAAGTAATCTTGCGATCGAGTTACGTAAGGAATGCACCTTTCGTTACAACATGTGTTGGAATGTTGTTTGTTGTTTTTTGTCGTAAAGAAGCTTTTGTTACACCCCTCATTATACCCTCACCTGCATGAAGGACATCTTTGCAAACGTTGAAGCTTTCCTTTTTGAACCGACACACATATATATACCAGTTCTTTTACATTGTGGTTTTTGGTCAGCGCATATCGCGATCGATCGATCAGTCGGGACGGAACGGATAATTTCTGACCCTCTCGATAACGTTCATCTCCTGCACGACGCGATGCGTACTCGATTGATTTTTTGAGAAAGAAGTGGTCAGCTTACTGATGATGCACTTAGGCATGAATGTAAATAATGTAAAATTTAACTTCGATAAATAATTTTTCTGTTTCTTTTCCTAATTTAGTTGCATCAATCATTCGAATGGGTTGCCAATGATTCAGTAGATATTTTTGATAATGTGTTATGATTTTTGAGAAAGTTTAATTACTCTATACAAAGTTTAGAATTTGTTATACTTTTTTTTCGTTTGTTTGCCTATCAAAGTTCCCTAGTAAAAATTGTATTTCTAGAAATGAAAGTTTATTTGTTTGTTATAACCTTGAATTAAAAAAATTTGAACTCAACAAGAAGATATTTATCTTTTTTTTATTTACTCCAAAGTAGAAATTATCTTACAATATTTTAATGCAAACAAGCAATGTTTTCATAACATTTATTAACTTTAAACGAAGGAAGTATTTTACAGCTTTGCAAAGAAAGAATTGAATTGAATGTCCTAAGCACTGATTCGGATAATTTTATAAATATTCAGAATTTTATTTTCTTTCGCAAAACGGTCGAGCATCGCACGAGTGTCCCTATTTAATCCGAAACCATACGCATCTGGTCACGGTCATCACGCACCCTAAACGCGAACGAAATTCCAACGGTTCCAGCGACGAATGCCACCGAATTTTGCAAATATTTCTGAACATGCAGCTGAGGGTAGCGAAGTGCGACGAATCCTATAAACGTTCTTTGTTCGCACCGATTGTGTTTCGCGAGCCTATACGTTAATACGTTCTCAGGGAGTCCGACCAGTCGTTTTCATGTAGATGCAACAACGACGATCGCTGTAACAATTATTGTAATGTAAACGTTCTACTTCCCTCGTACCTGAAACACAAACGTTAATCACGCGATACGTGATCAAAAAGCTGTCAAGCAATCTTCAATGATCGTGACACTAGATTCTTAACCAATCGTCAGGCGTATTAGCATTCGATCCATTTTCTATTTTAATCTCAATTTGCACCAAAAAAGAAACGAAAAAAAAACAGGGAATGCTATACATTGTCAGTACGAATAATCTCTAAATTCTGATTTTTGAACATTTTTCTCGTTTATAAATTGGTTCGATACGAGAACATCAGGTGAAATTTATTTTTAACCAATTTTCAGTTCTTGCTTTTATTGTTGAAAAGTTAATGTAAGCAATGTGAAGAAACAGTGGCCAATTATTGTAGTCGAGATCAAAAATTGATGTTCATTATACTCCGTTTTATACCATTTCGAAATAATCAAATATTTATTATCCTTACGATTCTTAATTATACAAATTACAGGCTTGTAAATGATTACAAGTTGTTCTGTCTATGAAAGACCGAATACAACTCTTTTCGGGATTTACGAAAATAAATTTCCAGGCACGAAAACTGCAGAGAGAAAAATGTTATCTTAATTTATGTTTTTCGTATTTCGGAAACTCACTGGAATAATTTTTTGGGGCATGTATGCACACTTGAAAGAGCCTCGCTAATTAATAAACACAGCTATATACGTAATAGCAAATAATTTTTCATGTACATGTTAATAGAAATATGGAACACAGTAATTAGCCACCATGATGATTAAACAAAGTTAAAATGTAATGTTACGAAAAGTAATCGTGATTAAATCATATAAATGCATTTTGGAACCAGTAAACAAATTGTACAGTACCAGATTGAAATATATGTGCATTATAGAACACAATATCGTTAGAGAATAATCAAAGAATATAAATATTCGGGTCCCTAAAGTTTCGAAATAAATTCTTCTATTGACCTAGAGCAATTGTGATAAACTACTTCAACATTAGCCAAGTGTGATCATTAATTATTCTTCACTTTGACAAGACAATCTTCACTAGTATGTGTACTAGTAAGCTAGTACAACACTTCAACCTTTGAAAAGAAGGATGATTAAAAAAGGTTCAAAGTTAAAATTCTCACTAATAACACTTGATTAATAGTATATTGGTATACACTCGTTTTTATGATAACAAGGATATATATATATCATGGTTCATTATTGTAGTTTCATCCTTAAGAACTGAAAACAGGTCGAAAGCTGTCGTATCGAACCATTTCGTAAATCAGCATCGTTCGAAAAAATAATCAGAATTTTTGATTTACCGAGGTTCCCTGGCCAGACAGTTCAATTTGAATTCTGATTTCGTGGGTACAAGTGTGACGTTTACGTCCCGGTTTTCTACATAATTTTGTACTTGTACATAGCTTCTGCGCCGTACGACGTTCGATTCGACGGGCATCCATACACGTTTCGTCGCGCAACACGCATAAAAATCGCGGCCAAAAAATGAGACCGTGACTCCGCGAAAATTACCCACAATTCTCGTTACGTGTCTGTTTAGTGTTTAGTAAGGCGTGTTTAGATTTTGTAAGGCGTTGTAAATTATGTCAAAGAGAAGTATATATGAATGTTACACGAAATTTAAAAGTTTATCGATTATATATCTATAACTATATATAAGTAGAAGTGCTAATGTAACGGATTCTGGTATGCGCGATTAATCTCGCATTACTCGCGATGGTTCTATTACTGCTTCGGCGATAGCAAACGGAACGGCACAAAACAGGCATAAATCAACTTTAAAAACAATATTTAAAACCTGACAATTTCAAGCGAATAGAGCAACTGATGCAATAGATAACTTTGAGATTTGTTTTAAATTTAGGAGAGAAAAAAGAAAATATTTAACCAGCAGTTGAGGGAAGCTCGGATGGCTTTCCGAATAAATTCTACAATCCCTAGAAGTATTTCGTTCATTCCTGTTTTGTGCGACGCGTTAGTTACCAAGCCGCTTAGAACATCCAAGATCCCAGCGATCGACGTTTTTACAAACCGATACGATCCATGCATACTCGCTTGTTGAGATAAAGCTTAAGTTTCGCTCTAAGTCCCGGTAAACACGAGCCTCGACGGTGGACGCCACGGCCCTAATAGCGAAAACGTAAGTTACCCTGGTGTTCCCCACCGGTCGGACGTGTCTCTCATGTAAACGATAAGAAACGAATTGTACCACGTTGTATCTGGGAAGTGATATTTCTCTGTTACGTAGTGTTGCACGCGAAAGCTGAAACGACATCGGCGGAAACAAAACGTGCAACGGTATTATTGCGGCGGTGCATTGTACGAAGATATAATAAAGCACGAACTGCTGGAACATCATGATTCGTCCGCACATCACCTCCAACGTGAATTCTCTTCTCTCTGTTTGTCGTAGAACGTTAGCCGACAACCGCAATATGCATATATATATGAAGTTCGATTTCTCGTTTACGCACGTACATGTTCCCGACATTACGATTAATCATGTTGTCGTCCCTCTGCACCGATCAACGTCCGTGCGGTTTTTAGTTTACGGCAACCGTTACGCTATGCGACGCTATCCAGAGGAGAAGAGTTGGGAAGCTTTACTTCATACTTGGCAATAATTAGAGAAAGGGTGGGAACAAATCATCTCCAGAAATTAAAATTTTCATAAAACTGGAGGAAACTTGTTTTTACCCAGTGGGGTATGTTCTGGAATAGATGTAACCGAACTTGGGTAGGAGTTATATTTACACACAAATCTTTAATTGTTTTTTATATATAATATAATACCAGGTGCAGGCCATTATTTATTCTTTTTTAATACTTAGAAATTTATGTGCTTCGAATAATTCTTCTGATCTACAAGTAACCAAAAGTAGGAGATGACTTGTTTCTCCACCAACGTCTTCTTAATTCTTCCTATACAATACCAGG